>NW_016813163.1:251701-269057 GCF_001698545.2 Rhinopithecus bieti
AGCTGGGACTACAGGCGCCCGCCACCTCGCCCGGCTAGTTTTTTGTATTTTTTAGTAGAGATGGGGTTTCACCGTGTTAGCCAGGGTGGTCTCGATCTCCTGACCTCGTGATCCACCCGTCTCGGCCTCCCAAAGTGCTGGGATTACAGGCTTGAGCCACCGCGCCCGGCCAGGCTTGTTTTCTACTGTATCACAAATTAGTTTTTATCTAAGATGGTTGTTAATATAAACATTCCTTTTGCTTGTCTCCATCAAATTTTTAAATTCTAAGGCAGATATTTTAGAGAGCACACGTGTGTTTTAGAAGTTACCTGGAAAAGTTTAGCTGCCGTTTTTTATAGGCACGTTTTCTTGCAGCAGATATCATAAACAGGCACTGCTGTGTAGTCTCCTATTTGACTTTGACCTCTAACTAGGCCGAGCTCTTTAAGAAGGGCCGCTTCTGTGCTGTGCCTTATGTATATACAGCATTTGCGCACAGCAGTTGTGCAATACGTTTTCATTGAATATGTGTGACTGATTTCATTCTACCAACAAGGTGACTGCTATTGTCTCCAAGGAAACCTAGTTTCTAAGGTTAATTAGCAGCCTTCAATTTCTATAGCGAGGAAGGTACGGAACTGGCATCAGCATCCAGTTTCAAAGCAAGTCCTCATGTCCCTGCATCATGTGCAGAGACATGGCCAGCTTCACACCCGGGTTAGTCGTCCTTCACACAGCCCTTGTGGTCCAGTTATGAGGGTTTAGAGAATAAGATTTTCTTGAATTGGCTCTTCTTCAACTTCTCTTATTTTCTCTAGAGTAGTGGTTCTGAATCGGGCTGGGCCTCATAACCACCTAGAAGCTTTTATAAACCGCAGATGTTCTAATTAAGTAGGTCTCAGGTAGGGTCTGTTTGGAATGAATAGTCAGGCCAGAGCCTTTCTGTTTCTGGAATATGTGGTTAGAACACTCTTGGTTCTGGCTGTTGCATGTAAGCTGAGGATACTCTGTGCCTTGTGAATTGTGAATCTGAGTCATGGATTGCAAGACAGAGGAGTAAATTAACACACTAGGTGCGTCTCTGCCGTCCCTCTGTCTCTCAGTTAGGTTTTGGCTTTGCTTACCCATTTTTATGGGGCAAATTCTATGCATAGAGGCAGTGGTGACTCTCAGGATTTACTAATTTCAAGGGTGTACTCTATAAGGGATTGGTTGAGTAAAATTGTGAGTCTATAGAAAGCTTGAGATGCTTTCTGGCCCTGTTTCCTCACTGCACATAATGTCATTGTGAAGCTGAAATTGATCATTTCAAAATGTGTGTAAATGAATGGACCAGCGCTTTTCTTTGATGCTTGCACTGGATGAGGATTATCTTGAGAAGACCTGGCTGGACAAGAAAATGGGTTTGACTTTTTGCCAGATGGTCACTGAATGTCTTTTCTGTCTTTGTGCCCAGTTAAAAGGCTAGGCATGTAGGTTTTCATGCTCTTGTCTGGTTTTGGCTTTGTAAGTGCTTACACAGCTAATCTGGCGTTTATGATGATTTCCACTTTGAGCTCAGCAGGAGGCTCTTTGGGGATATTCAGACAGAAATGGCTTAATTGGATTTCAGCCCAGACACAGTATTTGAATGGCTTTATGGATGGCATTAATTGGGCAGCTGCCATAGGAAGTCATATATATGCTTTTGAGCTTTAGAATTACTCTTTGATTCTGTCCCTCTCATTGACTGCTTGCAAATTTATTTATTAAATGAAATAGTCAAGAAAACTAAATTTATAGCCTTGGAATTAAGAAATATGTAAGCAGAACCATCGTTTGGTTTTGGCATAGGTATGTTATTATCCATATTTAAGCCTCCACGTTGATAGTCATGGCCTGGCTCAGGGGCACAGTGGTGTAAGGGATTCAGTGTATCTTAGATTGAAAACTGGGGGACAAGGATTCAGGGCCTAACAGCTGCAGAGTACTGGACAGTCACAGCTGATCTTATAGATGGAACTAAGGAAATGGAAGTTTATTGAACCATACGTGGGGGAGAAGAGTCATTTTATCCAGAGCCTGCCGTGGTCCTCCCCATACGGGTATCAGGATATGAAAAAGTTGTGGTCCCTTCCCAGAGGCTCCTCCTCTCTGGACAGTGGTGTAAATGACAGTTGATATTATAAAATGGTGCTTTTTATGGGCACGGAGGCCAGTCTTCTAGAAGAGAGCACGTTTGAGTTCCTTCCTGAAGGGTGAGTTGGATTTGATTGCGTGATGGCATTGGGAAGCTGAGGTGCAAAGATGTTCCCAGCATGGGGAGGAAATAGCAGGTGCGAGGGCAGAGAGTTGTGAAAGGGTCCAGTGTTTGAGGAGAAGGTGGGTGAACATACCTTGACCATTTTAGGAATAGCTCGAAGCTAATTGTACTTTAAGAGCTAAATATACTTAAAGCTGAACATACTTTAAAACACAGTGATAGTAAAATTTCTATTTAATTGGAATAATAATAAATATGTTTTCTATAAGTTAAATTTTATAACTATTAGCCTTTTAAAATTTCATTTATTTTTAAAATTAAACATTTTAAATTAAATTTCCCTAACTTACTCATTTTATAACCAAAATTTTGTACCCATTCACGAAAATCCCCCCGTTTTCCCTGCCTTCCAGCCCCCGTTAACTACCGTTCTACTCTATTTCCGTGAATTTAACTTCTTTAAATTCCACATATAAATGAGATCATTCAGTATTTGTCTTTCTGTGTCTGGCTTACTTCACTTAGCATAATGTCCTCCCGGTTCATCTGCATTATTGCAAATGGCAGGATTTCCCTTTTTAGGGCTGAATAATATTCTTGTGTGTGTGTATACATAGGTTAAGAATTCTTTAACCCAAATACCTGGAACCAGAAATGTTTCAGGTTTTGGATTTTTCCAGATTTTGGAATATTTGCATATACATAATGAGAGATTTGGGGGATGGGGCCAAGTGCAAACATGTAATTCATTTATGTTTCACGTACACCTTATATACATAGCCTGCAGGTAATTTTATTTTTTTTCTTGGAGGTGCTGGGTAAACTGTGTTGTGTACCTACATTTTGACTGCGGCCCTTCCCATGAAGTTAGGTGTGGAATTTTTTACTTGCAGCATCATATTAGTGCTCAAAATTTCTCAGATTTTGGAGCAATTTGGATTTTGTATTTTTAGATTAGGGATGTTCAGCCTGCGTGTATGTTTGTGTGTGTGCTTGTGTGTGCATACATATCACACAAATCACATTTTCTTCATTCATCAATGGACACTTAAGATTGTTGCCATACCTGTATTAGCTACTTTTAAATGGGAAATTTTAAATTTCCTTTTATTCCACATTTGATGGAATTTTATGGAATTCATTTATGGGACACTATTAATCTATGTGAATATCTCTGCTACTTAATGAGGGAACAAATCACATTGATTCAGTGCTTATCAGAGGAAGAGGATAACATGCAGTGAGGCATTTTCAGTTTCTTAGGAGCAAATCCCATTCCATAGGGGGCTTCGCAGTTACCAGTAATTTACAAAATTAAAATAAACAACCAACCGCCCTACGGAATCTTTCTGAACCTTTTTCCCCAGAGTTTTGTTGTTCTGCACACTTGCAGGGACTTCTCAGATGCCCATGGTCATGGGGTGATCTTAGTCTTTCTTAGCCCATCCCTTTGTCTCATTGCTGTAAAACATCCTATGCCACACCCTCATGCTGAGAGTCCTGTCATGACTTTTCAAATGACCCGTGATATCATCTGGAAGAAAGGTAGAGTCTGAGTAACACTTGGAATCCGTGGAGCACTAAAATTTGCATCAGCCCTTGTAGCCTGCTCCCTGGAGGACCCAGCTGCCTAATCCTGAGTTAATTAGAACCGGGGCCCTGACCGGAACAGCTCTCTCTGGATGTTTCTGTCCTGTGACGCACATGCGTGTGAAGGGCAGCCCTTTCAGACATCATGTTCTCTCTAAGATTAATAGGTGGTTCTAAAATCACACCCAGGTGCTCTCCTTGAAGGGCAGGGGAAATAAAGGTTTTGAGGTTTCTGATTTGATTAATTCTGGGCTATGGGAAAGCCCTTCGATTTACATAAGACAATGCAAGTGTTCTTTGTAGAAATAAAAACTGTAAATTTTCCTTCGTAGGGAAAAAATTATTTAGTAGCATACAGCTAATATCTATATAATTTGAGAAGTGTAAAATGGCATTATGTTTCTCAGTAGGGTCACTTGGGGGCATAAAATGCCTCCTTCATAGGGTATCATGAGGGTGACCATCAGTGACGCCAGCCTCCTGGAGCTGGTGGAGTCGTGCCAGGCAGCCCTTGAGCCCCTGCAGAGGCTGATCTGATCTACAAGGTAGTTATTTTTTTCAACCTCTCTCCTTTTCTTTTTCTTTTTCTTTTCTGTTCTCTGTTCTCCTCTCCTCTTCTTTTCTCCCTCTCCCTCTCCCTCTCCCTCTCCCTCTCTCCCCTTCTCTCTCCCTCTCTCCCCTTATCTCCCCCTCTCTCCCCCTCTCTCCTCTCTCTCTCTCTGACGAAGTCTCACTGTGTTGCCAGGCTGGAGTGTAGTGGTGCGATCTCAGCTCACTTTAACCTCTGCCTCTCAGTTTCAAGCCATTCTCCTGCCTCAGCCTCTTGAGTAGCTGGGACTACAGGTGTGCGCCACCATGCCCAGCTAATTTTTGTATTTTTAATAGAGACGGGGTTTCACCATGTTGTGCAGGATGGTCTTGATCTGACCTCATGATCCACCTGCCTCGACCTCCCAAAGTGCTGGGATTATAGGCATGAGCCATGGCACCTGGCCTCTTTCTTTGTTTCTTAAGAAAAGAACATGACATCATTCAGTGTTTAAGATGATTTTGTAACTTTCAGCCTTAAATTTCATATACCTTCTCCCAGTTGGAAAAGTAGAATGAGGCTTTTTCTTTCTTCTGGAAAGGCTTCAGAAGGGCCATGGACCCTGTGGAAAATCCCATTTGAAAATGAGAGCGTGGAAAAAGCTGAGGACAAGGGCTGGCCTCCCTGATACGTTAACACCTCTAACTCGTTTCATTTACTAAATCACGGGTTAATTGGGTGGTTCTCAGTGCCAAGCACATAGTCATTGCTGGGTCCCTGCTCTTGAGAAAGGATCTTTCATCAAAGGAGCCCCCAGGACCAACCGCCCAGTTTACTACAAAGGCCAGGGCTGGGGAGCACGTGAAAAACACCAGAAGGGTGGAATGCCACGTGACTGCAGGGTGGCTCACCCAGCATCTTCAATGCATTGTCATTAAATGAAATCGACTTAAAGTGGCTTAAGAGACAAATTGTAATTTGTGGACATGACTTCGATCCTGATTCAAGTCAATCAGCTATAGAAAGTCACTTACGAGACAGGAGAATCAGGACGCTAATGAGATACGAGCTTTATATTAAGGAATTGGTAATGATGTGGGGTGTGATACTGGAGTTGTGCTTTTCTGTTGGTGATAAGCACTGAAGTATTTATAGGCAAACTCATTTTTGCTTGTGATTTGCTTTAGCTATCTTGTGAGGGCTGAGGTGTGACTGCATGTATAATTGTTGAGATTGGATGAGGAAGTATTTTTGCACATAGTGAAACATCACAATTCAAATGCAAAATGGCATAGCTATGTTAGAGTGTGATGCAGGAGCTGGGCCCAGGAAGCCAGCCGTAGTGTTTAAACTGGGTTTTGAAGAACGAACAGGTGTTGAAAATGGGAGAATCAGTTCCTTTCTGGTGTGCAAGAGGAGATATCTGGTAGGTAAAGTGTGGGTCACCTAGTGGTTTTGATCTCGAGTTCTTTCAATTCACTCATCCTTGCATTCACTCACAAAGGTTTTTCAAGTTCCTATTGTATGTGTCATATGTCGTGACACATATATGTGGTTGAATCTCACAAAAGTCCCAAGCTGCCACGGGAAAGTACCACAGACTGAGGGGCTTACACAACAATTTATTCTTTCACAGTTCTGGAGGCTGGAAGTCCAAGATCAAGGGCTCAGCAGGGTTGGTTTCTTCTGGGGCCTCTCTCTGGAGCTTGCAGACAGATGCCTTCTTGCTGTGTTTTCATAAGGTCTTTTCAAGGTGCACACCCTCCTGGTATCTCTTCCTCTCTTAGAAGGCCAGCAGCCCTAAAATTGGATTAGGGTCCCTGATAAATTTTAGCCACCTCTTTAAAGACCTTTTCACTGTTGTATTCTGAAGTACTGGGGGTTGAGACTTCAACATACACATTTTTTTGGAGGTGAGGCAAGGACCAAATTTAGCCCATAGCAGATTCGAGATGCACTTCATGGTGTAATCAGTACTATATAAGCACTTATTACTTATTCACAGAATAATGAGTACTGTATAAAGTGCTAAGGGAATCTGGAGGAAAGAGCATTTTACTGTCCGTGGAGCCATCCAGGAGGTCTTCCTGGAGGAGGGGCTTTTGAAGATCTTCTTGAGTGAGAGTCAGATCTTACCCACTGAGCACTGCTAGAAGGAGTAGTGGAAGGCAGTTCCCAAAACTGAGGGGGAGAAGGCAGGCAGGGAAGGGAGCGCGCTGACTGTGTTAGTAGTCGCTATGATGACAGGACGGGCCTGAAAGGAGAGTGGATGCTGAGGACTTGCTCAGTGACGGGACTGGAGCTGAGAGGGAGAGAGAGCACACATGTCCACACTCTTCATTCCTGGGCCTCAGTTTAGCAGGGATGCAGTGATAGAAATGGGGAAAGAAGTGTGAAATCTTATCTAAAGCTGTGCTTAATTACCAAAGTAAAACATATTATAAAAGTTCAAATGTGATAGAAATTAACCCTTCTCACCCCCAATTCTACTCCCTGAATGTATTAACAATAGTTGTGTCTCACCTTCTGGCCCGCTTCTCAAGAGGCCATTTGAAAAAAACAAAATGTGTGTGTGTGTGTGTGTGTGTGTGAGAGAGAGAGAGAGAGAGAGAGAGAGAGAGAGAGAGAGAGGGCGCACGAGCAAGATGCAGGCAAGCTGGTAGGAGGGAAAGGGAGAAAACCAGGATTTGCTTCCCTGACCCCTCACTCCTCCCTCCCTCTTTCCTTCCTTCATCAAAAGGGGGGTTTGCACAGTTTTTATTCAGTAGTGCATTTTAGTGTTTACAGTTTATTTTTGTCAGCATGCTTTTTACTGGTGTTGTCACTACCTAGACAATGGCTGAATCCTGTGCATGCTTAATAAAATGCTGGTGAACCTGTTAAAAAGGCGATATGTAATTCAATTGTCTAGTTATGGCACTGAGATGTATAGCAAGGTTTTTATGCTGATTACAAAGACAACTCGCAGTTTGGACTGGAGGAAAACTTAGAGAAACACCTGGGCAGACCTTTTAGAGAATGGAGTACTGCTGGATTTAAGAGGCTAGCATTAAATATATCAACAAAACCCTTTACGAACCTTGTCACAAATTTACACAATTTGTCATGAATCAAATTCCTATATGTTAGAATTTTTAGGCAGCAGACTGTAAAACTTAAATTTATATTAAGATTTGCATTATGGCCCGGGCTCAGTGGCTCACGCCTGTAATCCCAGCACTTTGGGAGGCCGAGGTGGGCAGATCACGAGGTCAAGAGATTGAGCCCATCCTGGTCAACATGGTGAAACCCTATCTCTACTGAAAATACAAAAAGTTAACTGGGTGTGGTGGGGCACTCCTGTAGTCCCATCTACTCGGGAGGCTGAGGTAGGAGAATTGCTTGAACCCAGGAGGCAGAGGTTTCAGTGAGCCGAGACTGCACCACTGCACTCCAACCTGGTAACAGAGTGAGACAACATCTCAAAGAAAAAAAAAAAAGATTTGCATAATGGCTTTCTTCTGTTAGTAAGCTTTGATACGTTTTTGGCACCACATCATCAATTTTTGATAACGTCCATTCCCATATGTCCCAAAGATACAGGATTGGAGTTGAGTGTCTGGGGTGGTGGATGAGGGAACAGAGAGGCATTTGGTGGCTGAGTCAGGCCTACAGCCCTGTCATCCTGACCCATGGTCTTATTGCTTCCTTTTCTGGCTTGTATTTTGCTTCTCATTATATATGGATGATGTAGGGTAAACACACCTGACAGCAATAACTTAAGCAGACCCTTAGAATGACCTCGTGTGGCAGATGCACCTGAATGTGTGTTCCCAGCTAGGGAATCCAGAAGTTGCCAGCCTGGAGATTCAGTCCTTGTCTTTAAGGAACATCTGAGTCCTGCAGCTTGTCTCCTGGAACAGGTGTGATTGAGGCCCTGAGTTTTGGGTTGCATGAAGCATGCCAGGTGGAGGTCCTTGGTCAGGGAGGGTGTTAAGTGAACATGCTACATGAATTGCATGATGCTTGCAGGCAGGTGCGGGTCTTCTGTCCAGCCCGCTGCCACCAGACTCTCTCCCTTCTGTGTAAGCCCCTAATAAAACCCTGGCTGGCTCTGGGTCTGTTCAGCCTCTTGAACCTGGGTCTCTTCAGCCTCTTGAACCCCTATTAACGTTAATAGGGGTTCGGCACATCGACTGACCTACTGCTTGCTGTTTCCTTCTTTTTTTCAGCTCTGGAGTATTTGAAGGCCGAAATCATTATTCCAGAACCTAGAACTGACAGACCCTAAACTCTGATCAGTCACCTTTGTCCTGCAAACACCTGCCTTGACCACTCTTTGACTTTCTAGAGAATTAGAAATTAGTTCTGTTTTTTTTTTTCCCTCGTGTTTTCATGAACCAGCTTCTAATTAACCTCCTAACCAGCATTAATATATGGAATTGATACCATTTCAGCCCAGTGCAGAAAACCTTGATATTTTTACTTTTCAGGACAGCTTTATCTTGAGTGAAAACTCTAATTGCAGTGAGGTTTTTTGAAGCTAGACTTCAGCTGTTCCTGAACCCTGCCTGCGAACCACTGTGCACTGGATGATTAAGAGACAGCTGAGGTCATCTCCTTGGACGCCTTTGAGTTTCGGATTGATAAACACATCTGAGCTGCTCAGTATCAGTCCACATGGGTTGAACTTTAGCCAAACCACTCAAGGAAACTTGTGTAGCTTTGTTCAGTATCTGAGACCAGCCTTTTCCCACTTGAATAAGGTTCTCTTCCAAGTGGTTCACTAGGAATGAAATATAGCTAGCTCTGCCAGAATTCCCCCAGACAGCACTGACCCCGTGCTGTGTTGGGCTGGCACTGCCGCCTCCATACTCTGAACTGGAGATCCGCTTGCAGGCCTCTGCTGGGCCTCCCTGGTCAGGGAGGGAGGAGGAAGGGCAAGACAAGGCATTTGAGAGCTCCGAGGCCTATGCTAATTCTATGCTTTTTTTTTTTCTTTTTTTCTTTTTAAATAAAAGGTAAAGGACAGTTGCCTTAGCTCTGGCTACAGACTAGGGATCTGGAGTGGTTCTCTCCATGTGTAACACAGATTAGATTTGGTTATGATACATACCCAAGTCCAAGATCTGCTCATTACTGACCCAGCCAGGTGACACTATTCAACAAGGCTTCCCCTCCTCCCCCACCCCGAGCTAACATCTAAGAGAAGCAGTACTGTTGAAAACAAACTTGGTGTGTGTACATTCATGGTCTTGCTTCTTGACATAGCCTGACATGGTTCCTAGCTGATTTGAGAGGTTGGAGCCGGCCACCCAGGGTGGCAGATAGCCCAGACAGATGGCAGCAGCAGATGCGATTCGCAAAATGCGACTGTCAAGGTTCTAGCCCTTTCGCGGTGATCTTTGTCAGAAGAAAGAGCACTCTGGCTTTAAAATCAGACACGTGTGCATTCAAAGTCTGGTTGTGGGACATCTGGTCATTTGGTTCCTGGGCTGAAATGATAAGATGTATCGCCCAGGGTTGCTGTGACGATTCTTGCAGCTGACACTAAGGTGAAGCCACAGCGAGTGTCTCACTGGGATCAGAGCATGTTCTTCTCCCAGCCTGTCACTGTTTTATCAGTTGGAGAGTGGGAGAGCAGGGATTCCCTGAGCCTCCTGAAGGCTGACTTTAGCCTCTTGGTGACTTCAGTTTTCTGGACAAATAGGCCACCTCAGAAACAAGTTGAGTGACAGCACCCGGCAGTATTATGCCCACAAAGCTCACAGCCTTCGGCTGTCATGAGAACAAGGCTCATAACTCTCTTCTTAACCCTGAACTGCTCCTCTGGAGTTGCCTTATTCAGGGACCTCATCACTGGACCTCCGTCTCAGATGCTGAGAGTTGGAGGGAACCAGCCCAGGTGCCGCAGAAGACACTGCGCCAGCACCACGCTGGTATTGGGGATGCAGAATCGGCCAGGACTGCTTGCAGGGGGCATCTCGCTGCCTGGCCCTGCACCTGGGACAAGTAGTGTGGCTTGGCGGTGCTCAGCACACTCACCCAACACGCAGCTAAGTGCTGCTGAAAACACTGGAAAACCCTGGGTTGTGGCTTTAGTGGGAAAAAAACAAATTTCAAGGCTATGGAGAATTCAGAAAATCCCTTGGATTTTGCAATGGTAAAATTTTGTAGTATTAAGGATCCAAATTAAAATGAAGAGATATGTACGGTATCAGTGTTAATTGCCTTCTAGCCCTCCCTCCTTTTTTTATTTTTTTATTTTTTTTTTTTAGATGGAGTCTCGCTCTGTCGCCCGGGCTGGAGTGCAGTGGCCGGATCTCAGCTCACGGCAAGCTCCGCCTCCCGGGTTTACGCCATTCTCCTGCCTCAGCCTCCCGAAGCTGGGACTACAGGCGCCCGCCGCCGTGCCCGGCTAGTTTTTGTATTTTTTAGTAGAGACGGGGTTTCACCGTGTTAGCCAGGATGGTCTCGATCTCCTGACCTCGTGATCCGCCCGTCTCGGCCTCCCAAAGTGCTGGGATTACAGGCTTGAGCCACTGCGCCCGGCTCCTTTTTTTATTTCTAAAGGGAGATGCATGTAGTGCTAGTGAAGTACTTTTAGAGAAAAGCCCACACCCGTTCTGTATATTCCTGTCTTCTTGAGGCTGGCTGTAGAAAATCCTTGAATGAATCCTTTGGTGAGGGCCTCCTACAGTCTAAGTGACCTTATAAGTGTTTATCTTTCAGGCTGATACTGTTTTTTGCACAAAAGTGTACACTTTCCTGATGGATTTCGATAACCGATTATAATTAAGACCTGCTTTGAAATGCTCTTCCTCAACACAGGTTTTGAGTAAGCTCAGAACCCCATGTTAAACTTGGGCAGTCTTCATTTAAACCCAAAGAGAGAGATGTCGATCATCGTGGGTTTTTTTTCTACTTAGGGTGTACATTGAACACATTGACAGTTTGTCAATGGAATGCTTTTCTCAAGGAAAGCATCTCATGCAAACTTCACTTTTTACACTTGAATCCCAGCTGGCCACTGGCACCTTTCAGTGGATTTTCAATAGCCTCACTTTTGTTGGAGCTACTGCATCCGTTCAAGCCCTGCTCCATTCTCTCTGGCTTTTCCTTTACTGATTGTGCTTGGAGAGGCTGTGCTCTGACTTGTCCACTGTGCTAGTATCAGAGGACTCAGGTTCTAAATCCCGCTCATTGTTCTTTTGCGGGGGCTGGCAGAGAAGCTGCTCAGGCTTTTACTTTGCTGTTGGCATAAGGAGTGCTCTGTTCATATGCAGAAGAGATTACAGATGTGCAAAGCCCACTCATCCGGAGTCCAAGGCCTGAGGTCCAAGGCCTGAGTGATTCCTCACTCTGCAGTCAGTTGGGAAAAACCTTTAGTGTCCCTGAGAAAGTTAACTCCTCTGTAAATGTGGGCATTAGAATCCATCCTGGAAGTGTATCAGAAGGATTAAATCATATTACTCATGAGACACAGGGCACACAGTGGGAGGCCTGTGTTTGGACAACCCCAACAACCGCATAAACAATTCCTTGCCATTTGCCTGCGGAAGGCGGACTCTGGGCAAATTCACTTTCCAGTTAAAATCTTAACAATACAACTTACGTTTATAAGAGCCCCTGAAAATGGCACATACAGAGGCGGTGTTAGGGGCATGGTGCCCAGCACATTGCCCTGTGCTGATGACTTTCTTCAGTGGTGTCAGCATGAGACACAAGAACTCTTGGTCAAGGACTGAGTTCAGATTCCAGTACTTCCATTTTGAGAGGACCTGTCATTTTATGATAAACACCTAACAGGAAGAAGGGCAGTCTGCCTCGTATACATCTGACATCTTGCCCAAAGATGTATTCCCATTGTGTTTGGCCATCACCTGTTCCTTGCCTTAAATTATATCTATATTAAAATGATGCAGCCTTTAAAATAATGCTAGAGAATGGATAAAAGGAATTAATTTTAAATCAAAATTTATGAACTTGCCTTATAACATTTTATGATAGCCCTATTTGAATTATCTTCTTCTCTTTGACTAAAATAGAATTCGATTTTTCTATGGGGTATTAACATTTTGGGTCATAATCATGCTAGGGATGAATTAATAGATCTTCTCTGAGTGAACTGTCAAGACAGATCCCCACTGGGTTTGAAATGTAATTAAAAATGTCAGTGAATTCACTTCAAGTCCACAGAGTGCTCCAGGGTCCCCTTGAAAACGTTAGTCAAAGACTGAAAATATTTACCAAGTGCAGTGAACATAATGCAGCATCCAGCTCTCTCCACAACCAGGAGAGAGCTGGTCACCTTTGTCAGGCGCCTCTCATCTTAACTTCCTTCTTGTTTTGGAGTGTTCGTCTCAGACGTCTTGAAAGCAGGGGTGCTTTTTAACCCAAGGCTATGGGTCCAGTTGGTGACCTCTTAATGAATGGCTGGTGCAACAGACCTCCAAGAGAGGAACGAGTCTCTAAATAATATCCATGCCCTTTGTAACCCTTCTCCCTCATTAGACTCCCAGACTGGCCACCTTTCTAATTGGCAGCCACCCTTTTATTTCTGGGAGGCTTTTAAAGGTGGGGGTCATTGGGAGGAGGAAGTCTGGAAGGGACTGGGAGCTCAAGTCACTTGATTATGGGCTGGCTGTCCCCCACACCCCATCACCTCCTTCCACTTGCTGTTCACTGGGTGTGTGGTTGGCCTTCCCCAGCCGAGTGTTGGAGCTTACCCAGGGAATGAAAGGTGGGAAGGGGGAGGAGTATGTGTTGATGGAGGTCTTTAGGCACAGAGCAGCTTTATTCTGGGATATATTTAAAACATTGGTTTCAAAATACATAAAATTAGCCAAGGGTAGTGGCACATGTGTGTAGTCTCAGCTAATGGGGAGGCTAAGGCAGGAGGATCACTTGAGCCCAGGAGGCGGAAGTCGCATTGAGGCAAGATCATACCACCACACTCCAGCCTGGGTGACAGAGGAGACCCTGTCTCAAAAAAAAAAAAAAATCGATTTTAGGCAAACGAATAACCAGTTATTTTTAAAAGTGGTTACTTAAAGAAGTAAGCAGACCTCATATACGCTTCTTTCTTTTTAGATTTCATGTGTTCCTTGTATACAAGCGACCTCCCAAATGATAATTCTCTGCTGAGATTTGAGAATTTGGAGAATCCCTGCAGCTTTGTAACTTCCGAGGTGTGATTAGCTGAAAACGTCATCATTTTGAAGAGTTCTGCGTTTTGCCAGTCACCTCTCAACTGTGTGCCAAAGGTGAGTCTGCAGTTTTCTGCTTAAAACAGAAATTGCAGCTTTTTGCTTCAAATGCTCAATTTGGACAGTAAGTTTAGTAAAATATCAGTCAGTGTAGCCTTGATTTGTTGAATCATATTAAATTTAGGCTTTCAATGAAGGACCTGGTTCAAAAATTAGATTATCTCTGTTCCTGCTTTAGTGTGTGTTGGTTCTGAGTATGTAGCCTGGAAGCGGGATGGTAGACACCTCCAACCTGTAAGATGGTACAGATACCTCCACACTCAGATACATACTGACTCTTGAATCGATAAAGAATCCTGGTCCCCTGTATTCTGTATGGGACAGGGAGTATAAGGATAAATAACCACTTTTCTGGTGCTTTCAGTCTAGGAAAGGTTGAATTCCAGCTTTGATGCTGAGAAGATAAATCTATGTCAAAGGATAGCTGGGCATGGTGGCATACACATGTAGTCTCAGCTATTCGGGAGGCTGAGGCAGGAGAATTACTTGAACCTGGGAGGCGGAGGTTGCAGTCAGCCAAGATCGCACCACCGCACTCCAGCCTGGGCGACACGGCTAAGACTCGATCTTGGAAAAAAAAGAAAAAAAAAAGAAGCCTACATCAAATGAGATGCAGACAGATGAAAGATTCTCGGGAAGGTTTTACCTGTTCATATGAAAAACCTTCTTGTGTATGTTACAATTAAACCATAACCGTGATGCAGCATGTGGATTCTGGGGCCCAGGGGTGCTGTCACCACAGGCACCAGACAAAAACATGTCACCGTGTAACAAAAATATTTCTTAGCCCTAACAGCTTGAGACATTTAACTTAAAATATGAATTGCTGTGTTTGGTGGTCCAGTTAATCCAGTGTTCTGTTTCTGGCTGGGCAGGAAGAAGTGCTTTATGAGAAGATAAATTTTCACCTCCAGAGTTTTGTCTCAGAATGAACTGTAAGAATAACACGAGCTTTCCTTAAAAACTTTAATTTGCTTCTATTATTTGCAGATTGTTTTAAAGTAATCCTGAAACTATCATATTGGACTATGGAATCTCTTGGTGTGGTGGTTTCTGAAAATTATCTAGAAAGTTAGAATTTCCTCTTACTTGGTCTGCTACTACTACAAACACATCTTGTGACTATGTTCTTTCTCTTCAACCACCTTAAAAGAAAAATCTCTTGGAAACTTTTTGATTTCAGTTATGCCCCTTTGATGTTTGGTATTTAAAACAGCGTAAGATTAATATGAAAGAAGGATAGGATTAAGTGTCTTAGTGTTCTTGTCTTGTTATGCTTTATGTTATCTTTTGGAGAAAATGCCACGTTGTTCCGTTGATTTAGGGTGTTGTATGTTGTGATTTCCAGAGCTAGCTCCTGGTCGGCAGTCGGGAGTTGGCCCTCACACTGCATACCTGACGTCACCCCAGCCATTGTTGGGTCTTTTAGCTTTAGATCCCCTCATGGATTCATGGGGCATTCCCAGGTCTCTCCTCCAGACCTTAGGCAAGACAAACACCATAGGGGTGTTCCCGTTCCAAACCTAGGAGATTTTATCTTGCATAAGAAAACTTCTCAAACCCATGGTAACTCCGTTTTCTTTAAAAAACAACAACAAAAAAGTCATTGAATTAGAACTTTTTTAAAACAGTCATTTGCAAATGCAGTCATGTATCAATCCACTTGTCAGATTTCAAGGGAATGGAGTGTAAGCTGGAAATGACAGATCTTCTGATCGGATCATCAGAACTCATTAATAATTTATTAGCATCAGAATCTGACACTACTTCTTTAGAAAGGTCTTGATCATGAGTGACATTAGCAGACCTGAAGTTGTTGTTGGTGCTGGTTCAGAAGCTGGTGAGGCAGGGGAATACGGCATGCTCACCCAGCAGCTCGGTCTGCAGGAGCTCCCAGCACACGAGTGCCACGTAGACAAGACAGTCAGTGGAGACCATGAGAGCCGGCTGGCTTGCAAAAATATCTACCCATGTAATTTTAAAGGATGACTTTTATTGCATAAGTTATAAGGTCCACACAAAACCTTGGTTCACCTATTAAAATTTACTTTTGTAGTTTAGAAAAATGTTAATTTGGAAAATCATGAGATGTAGCCATTCATGTAATCAACATCTATTGTGAACACCACACCTGTATTCTGGGCTATTTTTCTTGCAGTGACTGTTTTAAGTGGTTAAAAAAAAAAAAAATAGATAAAATATAGTCCCAGCCACCTTTTCCCATGCCCTTTTGGGGTGGGACCCTGACAGTTTGGGACTGTGCTAACTGCTGAAGTGGAGGTTCTTACAGTCAGTCCCTGGTACCTGAGGCAGGGACCAACTGACCCTTTTGGGGAGAGTATGGAAAAGCCAGGGGATGCTGTGTTGGGAACAAGTTTTAAAGAATGAGGGGACATGCATACAGAGATATAATGTGTTTCCTTGGAACAGGGCAGGCTGATTGAACCAGCTGGGCCATGGTTCCCGGAGACTGCAGGTCATTTAGACAATACTGGGTTGGGGACCAGGCATTTGCCATTTGGCCAGTGGCCTTTGGAGTGCCAACAGGGAAAGCAACAGCTCACTCAGCCATGCTCTTTGGCATGTCAGAAAGAAATGAAATGCTGGCCTGGTAGAACAGTAAGCAGGATGTCAGCCTTGGATGCATTTTCCAGTTATTGGGCACTCAAGGTTTGCATGCCTGGGGCTGGGCTGAGAGCAGCTTGAGGAGGATGGCGGTGTCTGAGGGCCTGAGTAACGTCTCAGCCCGTTTCCACGTGGTGCATTTCCCTACCCTGTTTTCTGGTCTCCCCAGTGAAGTTAAGGAAAAAGTCTTGGCACCCTCCAGCTCTGACCCTGCCTTCTTTGGGGAGTGGAGACCATAGGAAGAGCCTGAAGGCCACCACAGTTGTCATTTTGGCAAATGCATAATCTGCACTTAATTCTTTCCATGTGTACTTGAAAAGTAACTGTAATTGACTGTTGGAGGCTGGCCGTTCATTACTAGGGACAGAGGATGCAAAGGGCCTTGTCTGCTACGCTGCACATTCGTTTGACTTTTGAAAAGCTTTTGGAGGCTTTTTCACGACAGACATGTCCTAATGGACAGAAGGATGGTGTAGTGGGGTAGGAAGGACAGTGGTTTAGGTGACACAACTCAAGTTTGAGTAAAGTAAACAGGACTGGATTTCACAAACCGAGTCAGGTGGTGATATGCATGTCCAGTGTGTAAATGTCCGCAGTGAGCCTACACACGTCGTTTTCCATTCTGTGATAGAAGCAGCAGCGGCTGTGTTTAACTGAGCAGTGAGCACGAGAAGATGAAACATGGAGCCTGTCACTCTTACATCCATAAAAACGCCATCCAGTAATATTTCTTTAACTACTAAAGTTTACTACTTATCTTCATATTAGCCTCAATTTATTTCAGAACAATTTTTCCTAGACTCTGTACGCTTGGAAAAGTCATCTAGAATTTACCACTCACTTTTGTCATATCCTGGCTTTTTGGTATTTTGGAGATTGCTGGTAGCTGACTTGGCCCCCAACAGGTTATTTAGAAAGATTTTTTACATGCAAAGCCCGGTGCTCAGTCATTAAGTTTTTAAGGCTGAAGCTTCTGTTGAGCGTGTGGCTCGGAGGTCTCTGATACCTGGAAGTAACTTGTGGAGGAGTTTCTGCCCAAACAGAAGGGCCCGTCTCAGCCGCTTTCTACTGCACACTGGGCACCTGGGTGATCTGGGGGAACAGTCTCTGCAGCTTAAACTGATTGTTTCTTCTTCTTCT
>NW_016813163.1:269141-278957 GCF_001698545.2 Rhinopithecus bieti
TTCTTTTCTTTCTTTCTTTTCTTTCTTTCTTTCTTTTTTTTGAGACGGAGTCTCGCTCTGTCGCCCAGGCTGGAGTGCAGTGGCCGGATCTCGGCTCACTGCAAGCTCCGCCTCCCGGGTTCACGCCATTCTCCTGCCTCAGTCTCCCGAGTAGCTGGGACTACAGGCGCCCGCCACCTCGCCCGGCTAGTTTTTTGTATTTTTTTAGTAGAGACAGGGTTTCACCTTGTTAGCCAGGATGGTCTCGATCTCCTGACCTCGTGATCCGCCCTTCTCGGCCTCCCAAAGTGCTGGGATTACAGGCTTGAGCCACCGCGCCCGGCCTGATTGTTTCTTCTTTATAGTGTACTGAATATAAAGAGATGGCCACAGCCTTTAATGCTGTGGCTAAATCTGTGGTAACTGGTTAAATAATTAACCAGTAAGTATTGACAGCTGTTAGAAAAAAAAATATTGCCACATTGATTCCACAGTGCCCCTGGCGGTGTAGTCAGTGGAAGCAGCTGTAATCTATGGGGTCATCATTGGCAGGTGCCCGGCACAGGGCTTGTCACCGCTTGTGTATTACCTCTGGTCGCAAATGCAGATGTTATTGTCCCCATTTAATCGATGAAGACACGGAGCCTCAGGAGAGGTTAAGGAGACTGTGACACAGCTGTGCATGCTCAACTCTGTGACTCTGGACAGTCCCCTTAACCTCTCCTGCAGCTTTGTGTCCCCATCTATTAATGGCAGCCCAGGAAGCAGAAGGTCTGTTGCTTACCAGCCCACGTTCCTTCTGCTTCCCGGGCTGCCGTCTCTGACATATGATCGTGGTGACATGGTAACCACCCATTCTCCAAGTGCTTATCTTAAACTGAGATGTGAGGTTCTGGGAGATTAAATGACTTGGCCAAAGCCCAGGGCTCCTAGGTGGCAAAGCAGGCTGGGAGCTCCCATTTCCTGACCCAAAAAAGCCTTTCTTTCTTACTATACCAGGAATTTCGTGAGATTGATTTTTTCCTCCCCTAGAAAAATCTCCTGCATCTAAGTACAGTTTGGAGAGTCTCTTTGGAAACGTAAGGGTGTGTGAAGGAAGACTTTGGGAAGTTTGAGAGGAGATGGAGCTGGAAACCTTAGCAACTCCTGTGACTTCCAGCTCCGCACATGCGGGCCCAGGATGGTGCTCAGAGTCGCCTGTATTGGGGATCCCCAGCTTAGCATGAGTTAAGAGAAGTTCTCTGTACAGGCCAGGGGACTTTGTATTTAACAGCCACTTCTGTGTGCGCTGAGGCCATCTCTGTGGTCCCTGACTCTTCCCACAGCACCCCTGTTCAGGGCGAAACATCATAAAATTGTGATTTAACGTTCTTGCATGGTCAATGACATAATGCTTTTCTCTTAGTTGTGGTGGTGATCAAGGTTATGCCAAGCATTTTTTCTTTTCTGTCATAGCTGATATACCCTAGCAGTGTGGTTTCCTAGAAAGCTGAAGAAACAAGCCAATTCCTGTACCCCTCAAGCTTTTCCCTAGATAGAAACTGAACACATAACATTCTAGTCATTTTTCAATGATTCTCTGAATTGTACCTTAGAATTTAGAAAGGAATTTTCATGAATTCTCTTTAATGCCAGGTGAGATGGATATTCCTCCTCTGAACTGTATAGAAGAAAATGAGCCCAGAGAGGTTCTTTTCCTTGCCTAGTACGGCCCAGCGTTGGATGGTGACCTGTGACTCACACCTGAATGTTGGATTCCAGATACTCTGTCCTGGTCTTAAAGAGTCCCTGGGCCAGCCGTGTGGCAGATGTGTATGTAAGAGAACGGCATTAAATAAGCAGGCCAGACAGAGCTTGAAATGAGAGCATTGCTGCAGTTGAGGTTCTCAAAATAGGAAAAGCAGAGAGAAATTTTTCTCGACTTCCTCCAGAAAAACAGAAAGTCCTCTCATGCTGTGTATGTGTGTGTGTGTGTGTGTGTGTGTGTGTGTCACGATGGAGGGGGTGTTGTAGGGCTTTTAGTAAACTGGACCTGAATAGGTAATTACAAACAAACTCCAGTAGGAGAATACTTTCTGGGATTACCACTGGGATGTACAGAACTGAAGGGAACACATGAAGCAGAAGAAGTGTCACTCGAGTTGGGTGTGTCTGGTGGAGGGTGTGGGAGGGGAATGTGTCACAGTGACCTTGGGCTCCCCGTTCCCGGGCTTGGGGTGCCTCACTGGACACACCAAAAGTATTTTGAGTTTTAGATTTCTGCCTATCAGAATCAATTTTCCGGTTGACTTTTATTATAACTAAAGTTGAAATGATTTCTTTAGAAATGGTCCTGGCTCCAGGATGGCAAAATGGTTATAAAACATTCTGAATAAATCAGATCATAAGAGGTCACAGTTTAGGGGGAATGAATTTTGGTACCGTGTTAACAAGCAGTATATTAACAAGATGCCAGTTTTGGATGGAAACGAATAACCCTCAGTGCTTGCTGGGGCAGAAGGTACCAGGGCCCTCCTGCCAGGTCTGTGGCCATGGAGGCAGGCCTTGTATCTCCCTGGAAAGTAAAATTGCCTTCTCAGCTTCTCAAAGTCACACCTGACCAGCAGTCACACTGACAAGTTAATTGGTGAGATTTGAGCTTGATTGCTGCCTGCAAGAAGTAAGGATGATCCTAACTATGAATGTGCTCTGGCTGTTTCCTGATCAAACGCCTTGTTCTGTGACCTTCCTGTGTGAAGGTCTACCCAGGTCACAGTGTGAACAAGCCATGGTCCAGAGCAGTCCCTGGCCGGCATGAACTCCAAGTCAGGAGCCTGCAGTGGTGTAGTCCCTCTTGAGTGTCCTCAGGTAGGCTGTCTCTTACAGGGATGTGGCCAGGGACAGGGACAGACTCGAGTTGACAGCTTTAGTAGTTTTTCTAAGTTGCTTGTCTCTTTTGCCAACATTCCATTTTGGATTTTGCTTGTGATTGTTCTCATCTTATTTCATATGTGTGAGGGCCCCCTCCCTTTGTTGACCACATAGCGGAATGCCCAGTCCATGCATGTCACGTTTCCCTAGAATACTGCTTTCCACTTGGGCCCCCGACGGCGCTCACAGGGAACGAGTGGGAAACACAACAGATCTGACAGCCCACTCACTCATCAGTCAGACTTGTTTTATTTAGAGCCTTCCAGAATATGCCACTTACGATCTTACCCAGAGGTTATGTTGGAGATTTTGTTGTGTTCACAAAGACCAAGGTCAGAAGTACTTGGGAAAGACAGGGATTCCAGGAGCCAGAGACAGGACCGTCTTCCCTGCCTGGAGCCTGGGTCTGGTACAGGCCTCTCTTGTGGGAGAAGCTAAATGCAACCGTATCTTCCCAACCTGAGAGCTCACTGAGTAACATTTTTGTAATACATTGGTCATTTTCCCAGCGTTAAGTACCACGTCTCCGCGGTGTGTGCTTGGAACAGAGGTCTCTGGAGGAATCGTTGGGGTGTGCTCATGTGTGGGTGTTGTGCTTTCATCGCTGGGTGTTAACTTCGGGCCTTGGTTCCTTTAGCAGTGACATGGAGGGAGAGGGTAGATGAAGTTGGGTCCGTGAACTTGGAATTCTAAGGCCAGTCCTGCACAGGCAGGGCAGTAACACAGACCTGGTTGCCATGCCTCACAGAATTCAGTGGGAAAACATGCTCAGAGTTTGTGGGACACCAGTGTCCCCCTCTCCACCACTACAGTAAGATCAGGAGCCCATCTCCCACCTGAGTCTCAATTCCAGGACAGAGCAACAGGGATTCCCCCAAGCTGCAGGCAGGTGATGCTGCCCATATTTGCTGGCTGAGTGGGGCCAGGTATGGAGGGAGATGAGTGGGCACTCGATGAGGTGCTTGGGGATGGCGTGGAGATAGACATGGCATAGCTCCTGCCTCCTCCTCTTCCTCCAGGCTTTGGAGCTCTGTGAATCCATGCCTACCAGCTGTAATGTAATGGGGATCACCTGGGATGCTTGGGGGTGACCTAGGATGCTCAGGGACCACTCCCCACTAATCTGGAGTGAGCAGACAGTACCTGGGCATCTGTGCTGTTACGCTGATCTTCCCTAAAGGGGTCTTCTACTCTAAGGGCTTTCATTTGCGAGTTTTCATGTATTCACACCTGAGATAATTCATCGCAATTTTAAAAGTCCCGTTCCATTACTAGTGTTTATCGGTAGTTCTGATCTTTGGTCCTTACAGCGAGCTGACCGTCAGTGGAGACTTGTCTTATGCACAGAAATTTAACAAAATATAATGGAGAAATAGGAAGCAGTTCTGGGCACTCTAGCGCTTTAGAACATACCAGATATGGGAGCTCTAATCATTTCTCCCCACACCTTGTGTTTTCCACTTTGGAGATTCTAGCTTGGGGGATGGTGGGTTCCTGATAAAGGGTCAGCAGCGAAATCACATAGCAGTGTCCATATTATCACATAGCAGAGAATAATTTCTCTTGTTTTAGACACTTTTTACGGAGCCCTTATTTTTGCCCAGCAGAGCCATTATCTGGGTCACCAGCAAGGCACAGAGGGATGGAAAATGTTGGTAACTTTACAGAAGGCAGTAAATATATACTCTGCTCTGTCAGTTACAGTGTAACCCAAAAACCTTTGTAATGAGTTTTGTTATGTAACCAGACCCTCTAGTCCTCAGGACTGGAGTTCCTTATGCGGTCATAGTGTCCTGGTGATTGGTCAGGTTTGGAGTTCCTGGCTCCATTAGATCTTGACGGAGATTCTGATTAACCAAAATGATCGCATTACGTCCTTTATAACTCTAGAGCAGATTGCTAGGACGGTCCACATCCCTTAGAAGGCTGACACTGTGTATTAGTCTGTTTTCCCACTACAATAAACTACCAGAGACTGGGTAATTTATGCAGGAAAGAGATTTAGTTTACTCACAGTTCAGCATAGCTGGGAGGCCTCAGGAAACTTAATCATGGCAGAAGGTGAAGGGGAACCAAGGCACCTTCTTCACAGGGTGTCAAGAAGGAGAAATGTTGAGCAAAGGGGGAAGAGCTGCTTATAAAACCATCAGATCTTGTGAGAACTCAATGTCACCAAGACAGCATGGGGGAAACGCCCCCATGACTCAGTTACCTCACTGGTCTCTCCCTTAACACATGGGGATTATAGGGATTACCATTCAATTCAAGATAAGATTTGGGTGGGGACAGAAAGCCTAACCCTACCACCCCGTGAGGACCAATTCTGTCTGCTCATGTAGTTTGCTTGTGGTGTGGATGATATGTTAGTTGGGAAACCTGTGATTTTGACTATCTCAGGAATGGAAAACTTAAAGAGACATATATACAATACCTGAGTAACGTGATTGGTTAGGTCTTTTTGATGCAAAAATGTAACTAATAAAGCAGGAATTTCTTCTTCCCAAATTAGAGCCAAATTCCAAATGGATTGCATGGTAAAGGGCTCTGGATTTGGGTTCTAGGCCCCCTGGATTTGGGTCATTACTGAGTTATCCTCACAGTACCCTTCTCTCTCAATACCAAGTTCTGGCCAAGTAAATATCCTTTCCTCTGAGGAGCTTCCCTAGCTCCCTTGCCTTATCCTGGCTCCTTTTAGAGACATTTATATATGTGTATATATATGTGTCTGTGTGTGTATATATGTTGAAAATAAAAGGATGGAAAAATACCATGCAAATATTAATGAAAAGAAAGCAGAAATTGTTATATTAATATCAGATAAAGAACTTTTAAAAGTAGAGAGTTACCAGGGACATAAAAGAGTGTTCATCAAGAAGACATAGCATTCCTAAGTATGCATGCACCAAACAACAGAGCTGTGAAATAAGAAGTAAAAACTACTAGAAGTACAAGGAGAAACAGACATACCCATGATTATACTTGAAGATCTCCATACCCTTCTCAACAGTTGATAGAACAACCACACATAAAGTACACAGAAAGTCAGCAAGGCTATAGGAACACTCACCACTATCAATTAATATTATCTAATTGACATTTGTAACACTCCACCCAACAGTAGCAGAGTACACATTCTTTTCAGGCACCCACAGAGCATTTGCCATGTTAGGGCATGTCCTGGGCCAAAAAACAAACGGTAACAAATTTCAAAGCGTTGAAATCATACACAGTGTCTTCTCTATCTTGTAATAGAATTTCTTCTTTTTGCTTTAAAACGAGAGTCTCAAATGGTCACACATATTGTATGATTCCATTTGTATAACATTCTCAAAATGAGAAAATTACAGAGATGGAGAGCAGATTAGTGTTTACGAGGGGTTGGTGATAGTTGTCGGAAAGGGAGGTGGGTGTGACTGCACAAGGGATAATGTCAGAGAGATTTCTGTGATGATGAAATAGTCTTGATTGACGTGGTGGTTATAGGAGTTTACACATATGATGAAATGACAGAACCACATATACTCATTATACTAATGTCAGTCTCCTGATTTCAATATTTTACTGTAGTTATGTAGAATGTAACCATTAGGAGGAACAAGGTGAAGAGCACAAGGGACCACTTTGCACTGCCTTTGGAATTTCCTGTGAACCTATACTTATTTCAAAATTAAAAGTTTAAACTTTTTAAAAAGAAAAGTTTCCTCTTTTTATAGTAGTCTGTAGTTTGGGATCTAAGAAGTATGCAAGCTTACGTAGCAGTAGATGAATAAGTCGTAAAAGGAAGATAGAAATAGGAGAGGGGCCAGGGAGAATTGGGCACCATTCAAGATTGCTGAAAATGTTTTTCTTACCAAGAAATTTCCCTGTTCCCTACTTTGGAACAATATAGTCTAACTATATTTTTTTGTTGTTGTTTTGATATACAATTATAATTCACAATAATTTACCTGTAATTAATATTGATCAGATTTTAAAAATGGCACTGACCACAAGAATACTACAATTAAAGCCCCATGACAACATACTCACCCACCCCAGATCAGTGTGGAGTGCAGAATTTAAGCATTTGATAGGTAATGACTTTATCTCGACTCTGAAGTCTAAGAAACAAGTTTGAAAACAGTAGAAGGCTCTGCAAATCATGGCAGCTACTGCAAATGAAATATCAATTTTCATGAATCTAGACACACAAGCACTAACCCTGGGGTCAAGAGACCCAGGAAGAGGTCTCAGCGTGTCTTTGATCACCTATGACATCTTGAGCAGGTCGTCACTTCCCCTTGGGACTGTTGTAGAAGCAAAATAGGATACTGCTGTGTTGACCTCTTAGTAAATTCGGCGTGCTCTGTACAGGGAAGGGCCATCACTCACTCATCTTTTCAGCTGTACCCAGTGGCCACTGTCTGAAATGTCATCTTTTAATAGAAACCATAGCTCTTAGTATGAGTTCACACACTCCATCTCTCTGAGGCTTCCACCTTTCCCAAAATAGGCATTATTTTTGTCAGAGCCCAAATGAGCTGACTCTTTATTTCAGTTCCCCAGCTCTGGGTGATATAGTCGGATGGAGTAGAGTGCCAGGCCTAGGGGCATAGTCATGCTGACTGGCGTTTTGGGGAGGTTCAGCAAGTGCTAGCTAATGAAATACTCTTATCCCTTTCTGCTTGGCCTGTATGCTTTCTTTTTAAAATTCCTTTTGTGATACTTGATAGGTACAAAATATGTAGGTGTCATTTATGTACCTATGGGGCATAATAATAAACAAATGCCCGGGAACCTACCTCCCAACTTAAAAACTAGAATATTCTCAATACTGTGAAAACAATAATGTTCTCTACCTCCTCTTTTCCCATTGCCTTTTCCCCCAGAGGTTATTTTAGAACACTTTTAGATTTACAGAAGGCTTATGAAGATAGCATAAAGAGTTCTCATATATTTAGCCTCTAGTTTCCCTTATGATGAACTAAAATTGGTCCATTATTAAGTAAGGTCCACACTTTATTTGGATTTAAAACTTTTTTAACCTAATGTTCATTTTCTGTCCCAGGATCCCATCCAAGATGCCACACTACACACTAGTTAGTTGTCATGTCTCTTTGAGCTCTTCTTGGCTGTGACAGTTTCTCAGACTTTCCTTGTTTTGTTGATCTTGACAGTTTTGAGGAGTCAGGTATTTTTTACAAAGTCCCCCAATTGAGAGTTCTCTGATGATTTTCTCATGAGGGTTTTGGGAGGAAGACCACAGAGGCAACATGTCCTACTCATCTCATCACATGAAGAGTCCATGCTGTCAGAATTCTTCACTCCCTACTGACTCCCTCTCCCGCTTTTCCTATGTACTCTTTGGAAGGACGTCTCTGGGTACACCCCATACTTAAGGGAGGGGAGCTTACTGCTTCATTTCCTTGAAGACTGAGTGTCTCCATAAGTTATTTAGAGTTATTCTTCCAACAAGATCTGTCTCTTTTTCATTTATTTACTGGTCATTCATTCTGTTGCTTTTGTTCTTTTCTTTTAGTTGATACATTTTGTTTTCTTCACTGGATCTGTTTACCAGATCATTTTAATTGTACCTATTAATAGGTAAAGAGTAGCATTTTGATAGCTGTATGTAATGTGTAATGATCAAATTAGGGTACGTAGCATATTCATTACCTCAGACATTTATCTTCTGCATTGGGAACATTCAAAATCCTCTCTTCTAGTTATTTTAAAGTCACCCTACAGTGCTATCAAACACTAGAACTTATTCCTCCTATCTAGCTGTAATTTTGAATCCAGCCAACCTTTTCCTATTCCTCCTCCCCACCCTTCCCCATCTCTAGTAGCCACTATTCTACTCTCTACTTTTATGCATCAGCTTTTTTAGCTCCCACATGAGTGAGAACTCTGGTATTTATCTTTCTTTGCCTGACTTATTTCACTTAGTGACAGAATTTTATTTTATTTTTTCTGGCTGTATAGTATTCCACTGTGTATATGTACCACATTTTCTTTATCCATTAATTTGTTAATGGACACTTAAGTTGATTACATATCTTTGCTATTGTGAATAGTGCTGCAGTTAACATGGGAGTGCAGCTATCACTTCGATATACTGATTTCCTTTTCTGTGGGTAAATATGCAGCAGTGGGTTTGCTAGATCATTTGCACCAATGATAAATTAGTGTTCCTCTTTCTTTGTATCCTTGCCAGGAATTTGTTTTTTTTGTTTTTTGTTTTTGTTTTTGTTTGGTCTGATATTACCATTCTCACTGGGCTGAGGTGATACCTTATTGTGGCTTTGATTTGCATTTCTCTGATGATTAGTGATATTGAGCATTTTTTGCTATACTTATTGGCCATTTGTATATTTTCTTTTGAGAAATGTTTATTCAGATCCTTTGATCATTTTAAAACCAGGTTTTGGGTTTTCCTTTTGTTTTGCTGTTGAGTTTTGAATTCCTTGAATATTTTGGATAATAGTCCCTTATTGGATGAATAGTTTGCAAATACTTTCCCCTATTCCAGTGTCTCTTCATTTGATTATTTCCTTTGCTGTGCAGACGGTTTTTAGTTTGATATAGTCCCATTTGTCTATGTTGGCTTTTGTTGCCTCTGCTATTGAAGTCTTAACTATAAAATGAAAAGATATCCCATATTCATGGATTTGAAGAACTATAATATTGTTAAAATGACTATACTACCTAAAGTGATCTATACCTTCAGTGCAATCCCTATCAAAATACAATGACATTTTTCACAGAAATGGAAAAGACAGTCCTAAGATTTGCAGGAAACCACAAAAGAACCCTGAATAGCCAAAGCAATATTGAGCAAAAAGAACAAAGCTGGAGGCACATGGTACTTCTTGGCTGCAAAATACGCTACAAAGCTACCAAATAAGCATGATATCGTTTTTTTTTTTTTTTTTTTTTTTTTTTTTT
>NW_016813163.1:279218-355921 GCF_001698545.2 Rhinopithecus bieti
TTTTTTTTTTTTTTTTTTTGGTCTTTTGATAATATCATTCTATGCTGTAAAATCTTTGCCCAGACCAATGTCCTAATGTATTTCCCCTATGTTTTCTTCTGGTGGGATTATAGTTTGGGGGCTTACATTTAAATCTTAATCAATTTTGAGTAGACTTTTGTATGTAGTGAAAGATAGGGGCCTAGTTTTATTCTTCTGCACATGGATATCCAGTTTTCCTAGCACCATTTATTGAAGAGGCTCTCCTTTTCCCTAATCTATGTTCTTGACACCTTTGGTGAAAATTATTTGGCTCTAAATAGATGGATTTATTTCTGGGTTCTCTATTCTGTTCCCTTGGTCTGTGTGTCTGTTTTTATGCCAATACCATGCTGTTTTGATTATTATAGCTTGTAGTATATTTTGAAGTCATGTGGTGTGATGCCTCAAACTTTGTTCTTTTTGCTCAGTATTTGGCTAGTTGAGGTCTTTTGTGGTTGCACACAAATTTTAGGATTTCTTTTCTATCTCTGTGAAAAGTCATTGATATTTTGATAGGGATCGCATTGAAAGTGTAGATTGCTTTGGATGTAATGGTCATTTTAACAATATTATTCCAATTCATTAACATGGGATATCTTTTCATTTGTTTATGTCCTCTTCAATTTCTTTTATCAGTATTTTGTAGTTTTTAATGTAGACATCTTTCACCTTCTTGGTTAAATTTGTTCTTAGGTATTTAGCTTTTTTTCTTTTATTTTTAGCTATTATAAACGAGATTGGTTTCTTTATTTCATTTTCAGCTAGTTTATTATCGGCCTATAGAAACACTACTGATTTTTGTATGTTGATTTTAGTATCTTGCAGCTTCACTGGATCTGTTTACCAATTCTACAGTATTTTGCTGAAATTTTTAGGTTTCTTTTCCTATGAAATGAAAGCCCTTTCTTTCTCTTGCATAATTGCTTTGGATAGGATTATAAACAATATATGGAGTAAGAGTGGCGAAAGAATAGGCATTCTTATATTTTTCCTGTTCCTAGAGGAAAAGTTTTCAGCTTCTGCCTATTCAGTATGATGTTAGCTGTGGGTTTGTCATATATGGCTTGTATTACCTAATTTGTTCAGAGTTGTTATCATGAGGGAATATCGAATTTTATCAGAATGTTTTTCTACATTTATTGAGATGATCATATGGTTTTCATTCTTGATTTTGTTGATGTCATGTCTCATGTTTATTGATTTGCATTTGTTGAACCATCCTTGCATTTCTGGAATGTGTCCCACTTGATCATGGTATATTATCTTTTTGATATGCTGTTGGATTTAGTTTGTCAGTATTTTGAGGATTTTTGCATCTATGTTCATCAGGCACATTGGCCTGTAGTTTTTGTTGTTGTTGTTGTGTCCTTGTCTGTTTCAGGTGTCAGGATAATGCTGGCCTCTTAGAGTGAGTTAGGAAGAATTCTCTTCTCTTTTTTTTTTTTTTTTTTTGGAATAGTTTGAAAAGAATTGGTGTTAGTTTGTCTTTATAGGTTTGGAAAAAGTCAGCACGAAGGCCATCCGGTCCTGGTCTTTTCTTTGTCGGGAGACTTTTTTTTTTTTTTTTCGTTTTTGTTTTCTTTCTCTTTTCTTTTTTTTCTTTTTCTTTTTTCTTTGTTTTGAGACAAAGTCTCACTTTTGTTGCCCAGGCTGGAGTGCAGTGGCGTGATCTCTGCTCACTGCAACTTCCACCTCCCAGGTTCAAGCGATTCTCCTGCCTCAGTCTCCCGAGTAGCTGGGATTCCAGGCATGCAGCACCATGCCTGGCTAATTCTTTTGTACTTTTACTAGAGACGAGCTTTCATCTTGTTGGGCAGGCTGATCTTGAACTGCTCAACTCAGGTGATACCCACCCACCTTGGTCTCCCAAAGTGCTGGGATTATAGACATGAGCCACTGCACCCACCCAGGTTTTCTATTTCTTTCTGCTTCATTGTCAGCAAGTTATGTGTGTCTAGGAATTTACTCGTTTTCCTTGGGTTTTCTAAGTTATTGGTGTATTGTTGTTCATATTAGTCTCTAATGATCTTTTATATTTCTGTGGTAACTTGTAAAATTCTTCTTTTTCATTTCTGATATTATTTATTTAGCTTTTCTCTTTTCCATAGTCTAGATAATTGTCAATTTTCATGTTTTTAAATAAACAACTTTTTATGTGATTGATCTTTTGCATTTTTTTGGCCTTTATTTTGTTCAGTTCTCTGGTCTTTATTATTTCTGTCTACTAATTTTGGATTTGGTTTGTTCTCACTTTTCCAGTGTCTTGATCTTTCTACTTTTTTGATGTGGGCATTTATTGCTATCAACTTCCCTCTTAGCACGGCTTTTGATGTATCCCATAGCTTTTGGTATACTGTGTTTCCATTTTTATGTTGTTTCAAGATTTTTTATTTCCTTCTTAATTTCTTCATTGACCCATTGTTCATTCAAGAGCAAGTTGTTTAATTTGCATATATTTATACAATTTCCAAAATTGTTCTTGTTATTGATTTTTACTTTTATTCTATTGTGTTCTGAGATAATACCTGACTTCAATTTATAAAAATTTCTTATGACTTGGTTTATGACCAAACATACTGTAAATCCTAGAGAATGTCCCATGTGCTGATGAAAGGGTGTATATTCTGTAGCTGTTAGATGAAATGTTCTGTAAATGTCTCTTAGGTGAGTTTGGTACATAGTGCAGTTTAAGTCTGATGCTTCTTTGTTGATTTTCTGCTTAGATGATCTGTCCAGTGTTTGTAGTGGGGTGTTGAAGCCCCCAACTGTTGTTGTATTGGGGTCTGTCTCTTTAGCTCTAATAATATTTGCTTTATATATGTGGGTGCCCTGTTGTTGGGTACATGTATATTTACAATTGTTATGTCTTTTTGAATTCACTCCTTTATCATTACATAATGACTTTCTTTGCTGCTTTATGTTTTTTGACTTAAAATTTATTTTATGTAAATTATATTTTGTCTGGTATTAGTATAGCCACTCTTGCTTACTTTTGGTTTTCATTTCTGTGGAAGATTTTTTTTTTTTCCATTCTTTCCCTCTCAGTCTCTGTGTGTCTTGATAGGTAATATTTTTTGTAGGCAGCATATAGTTGGGTAGTGTTTTTTAATCCATCCGTCTAGTCAGTATCTTTTAATTGGGGAATTTAATTCATTTACATTCAAGTTTTTTTTTTTAATTTTAATTTTTATTATTTTTTTAGAAACAGGGTCTTGCTCTCTTACTGAAGCTAGAATGCAGTGGCATGATCATAGCTCCCTGTAGCCTTGAACTCTTGGGGTCACATGATCCCCCCACTTCAGCCTCCCGGGTAGCTGGGTATACAAGTGTGTGCTACCATGTCTGGCTAAATTTTATTTTATTTTTTGTAGAGATAGGGTCTCATTGTATTGCACAGGCTGGTCTTGAAATCCTGGCCTCAAGCAATCTTCCCATCTCAACTTCCAAAAGTACTGGGATTACAGGCATGAGCCACCACAAAGTACTGGGATTACAGGCATGCCTAGTCCTATATTCCAATTTTAGTATATGTGCTGCCGAAGCGAGCATGCCTAGTCCTACATTCAAGGTTGTTACTGGGAGATGAAGGCATACTCTTGTAACTATGTGAGAGATGAAGGCATACTCCTCTTATAACTATGTTAACTGTTTTCTGGTTGCTTTGTATATCCTTTGTGTCTTTCTTCCTCTAGTTGTTTTTCTTTGTGGTTTGCTGGTTTTTTTCAGTGGAAATATTTGATTCCTTTCTCTTCCTCATTTATGTTTTTGCAATACCAGTGAGTTTTATACTTTTGTGTGTTTCCATGATGGCAGATATCACTCTTTTGCTTCCAGATGTAGGGTTCCCTTTAGCATTCCTTGTAGGGCCAGTCTACAAGGTGATGAATTCCTTCCATTTTTGCTTGTCTGGGAAAGACTTTTATTTCTTCTTCATTTTTGAAGGATAGCTTTGCTGGGTATAGTATTCTTGGCTGGCTATATTTTTTTGTCAGCATTTTGAATATATCATAGTGAACTCTCCTGGCCTGTAAGGTTTCTGCTGAGAAATCTGCTGTTATTTTGATGAGGATTCTGTTTTATTTTACTTGATGTTTTTCTTCTGCTGTTTTCAGATTTCTCACTTTGTCTTACTTTTGACAGTTGAACTGCAATGTGCCTTGGAGAGGACTTTTTTAGGTTGAATATATTTAAGGATCTTAGAGTTTCCTAGATCTGGATTCTTTCTCCCAAGAAGGGAAGTTTCCTGCTATTACTTTATTAAAGAGGGTTTCTATGCTTTTCTCCATCTCTCCTCCATTTAGAAATCCCAAAATATGAATATATGTTTGCTTAATAATATCCTATATGTCAGGTCGGCTTTCTTCATTCTTTTTTATTCTTTTTTTCTGAATTCTGGTTTGACCAGGAGATTTCAAAAGACCTATCTCTGTGTTCAGAAATTCTTTCTTCTACTTGATCCAGTCTCTTTTTGAGACTCTCAATTTTATTTTTTATTTAATTCATTTAATTCTTCAGTTTCAAGACTTTTTGTGATAAATCTCTCTGTTGAATTTCTCCATGAATTCTCATGAATTGTTTTTCTGATTGCATTGAATTTTCCATGTTCCCGTGTATCTCATGGAGTTTCCTTAAGATCATTATTTTGGATTATATTTTAGGCATTTTATAGACTTCCTTTTCTTTGTTCTGTTATTAGAGAATTACTGTGTTTCTTTGGAGGTTTTATTGTTTCCTTGCTTTTTCCTGTTTCTCTGTTGTGCCTGTATGTTGGTATCTGCACTGTTAGTGAAACAGTTTCTTTTTTTCAGTTTCATGGAGTATCTTTCATAGGGAATAGAGTTTTTTGTAGATGTATGCTATAGTATCATTTGGGTAGGATGCTTTGGGTTTGATTCTGGAAGTGTAGTCTTTGTATGATTTCTTGGACTGTACTCACTCTCAGTGGTATCTGCAAGTGCCTGAGTGACTTAAGCTGCAGGTGGTTTTGGAGGCTGTGGTGTGGCTTTGTCGAAAACAAGGACAGTGGGTGGGCTGGTTTTCAGGCCTCTAGGCTGCATGTGTTTATTTACAAGTATATTTAATCCTATTTTGATCTATGAAAATCAGTAATTCCTACATGAGAATTCACTGTTAAGCCAGACTTTTAACTAGAACAGTCTTTTTTTTTTTTTTTGTACCAGCAATAGATACCACTATTTATAAACTTCAGCATTTTCATGTAACAAGAGAATCTTGTGTTCTCACAGCTGTGCCAAAAGGGCTATATGCATTTTGTGTTGTTTCCGTGTTCAGCAGCGTATTTTAAAATTAAATTTTGGAGTTGATAAAGATAAATGCAAATTTTTAGATGCTGGAATTTTACTAAAATATTTACATTTTTGTTTGCCAGGTAACCAGTCATAGACAATTGCCTTCTCAGTCATTTAATGAGCTTTCCTAAACTTTATCTTTCATTATCTGTGACTGCACTAATCATTTGCTGAAAAGAATTGGAAGATTCACTCTTTATTATTGATCTGTATTTCATGAATATTTATGTATACTCCCTGTACTTTCACCCTTTTGCCAAAGTAGCTGAATAATATAAAATTTAAATTTTTTAATGGAATTATTTTATGGCTCCCATATGAATAAAAGACCCCTTATTATGTAGAATAACAATGAATATATCAAGAGGTGGGATTGTTTTAAATGAAGCACCTTAAATTTGAATCCATCTGCAAGCTCGGACTCAGTGTAGGATGGAGTAGTTTGTAGGCATCTTGTATCTCTGCGTGTCTACTGTGGTGATGGAGACCATCAACACCTACTGATGGAGGCCGACCATAGGCCTTTCATCCACTCTCTCTTTCAAATGTTTGCTGAGTATATATGCATGCTAGGCACCATTCTAAGTCTTGGTTTACAAAGGGACAAAGTCTTTGTCTTCAAGGACTTAAATGCAGTCAGAGAAAATAAACGATAATAAATTAAAATGTGTGTGAAGTACTGGTAAGGGGCGTGGAAAAAGAGAAAACAGAAGAAAGGAATGGAGAGTGGTGCAGCAGCTATTTTATATGAGGTGGGGCAGGTTTGGCTTGGCAGAAAGTTGGATGGAATCAGAGGACTATGAGAGAGGGAGGGAGAGGAAGGGAGGGGACATTTGAACAGAGACTTGAACAAAGTAACGGAACAAGGAGTCCTGCAGGGAACTGGGGAAGAGCATTCCAATGCAAAGACCCCAAGGTGAGAATCGGAGTTTGGAAAAACTGCCCAGGGTCAAGGTCTTTTAGGCTTTGGTACAGCTTTGGATTTGGTTCTGTTTGGGTAGGAAGCTGCATTGGGGTTTGAAGAGAGGACTGACACAAATACGTTCCGTTTTTAAAGTTCCCCAAAGCTGCTGTTAGAGAGCTGGGCTGGAGTGCCAGGAGAGTAGAACAGAGAGACCGGTAGGCTGGAGAGGTGCTGTTGGTCTGGAGTGAAGTGCATGGGGAGAGAAGTGGGTGGATCTGAGGCATATTTTGAAGGCAAGTCTGTGGGGTTTGCTGCTGGAAAGAATGGGGAGTGAGAGACAAGAGCCTGAGGGATGAGTCTCAGATTGGGGGCTGGGTCAACCCACTTAATGGTTGTCCCACTTACTCAGAAGGGCAGACTGTGGGAGGCACAGGAGGTGGCTTATTTGATTGGTTTCCTTTTGTTTTTCATGGGGAGAATGAAGAGCTTAGTTTTAGACATGAGATTTGAAGTGCACGTTAGACATCCAGATGCAGATGTTCAGCAGGTAGCTGGGTGCAGAAGTCTGGCATTTGGGGATAGAGCAGGGTGGAGACCAACATTTGGCAGCAACACATGGATGACACTCAGAGCCAAGAGGGTGGATGGAGGGGATGCCCCCAGACAGCCTGGCTACTACCCCTCCATCTTTAGTTCAGAAGCGTAAGTAGAGTCGGCCAGAAAGCTAAGAAGGAAGCGTCAGCGAGGGACAAGCAGCAGGGCTGTGTGATCTCCGGGCAGCGGGTGGATGGTGTGTCTCACAGAAGGGCTGGTCAGCAGTGTCTGCTGTAGTGGACATGCAGGTAACAAGAGGACCTTTGGATGTGGCAATACCGTAGGGACAAAAGCCAATTAGTGGAGGGTCAAAGATCAAGTGGAGGAGGAAGCAGAGATGGCAAGAGGAGACAGCTTCTGGTAGAGTATCCTCTCTGTAAAGGAGAGATGGTGGGGATAGGGGCAAGGGAACGTTATCGCAGTATGGAAGAGAGCTTAGCATGTCTTATGCTAAATGAGATGATCCAGAAAGACACAGTAGCTCCAGGGAATAATTATAGGAGCAGGTTCCTTCCAGAGGTGGGATTCAGTCCACAGAGGAGGACAGGCCTTAGAGAGGCACCCAGACAGCTCACCCCTATAACTCGTGGGGCACATGGAGATGTTTTCTTCTGATTGCCTGAATTTCTCTTAATGAAATAAGGAGGGCAAGTGGGAAAAAAACGCAGTTTCTCCCACTCTACTCTCACAACACACTTCTGTCAGCAAATGTCTGGTGATCTCTCCCCAACGGCAAGTAAGCAGTTGCTTCTGCAGCAGATACCACTGAGCGTCTGCTAATTTAATTCAATTCTGACACTGTTTACCTGGAGATAGCATCAGTCCCATAGTTTGAGGACTCAGTCCTCAAGACTGCCCCTCCACCCCCACTTCAGATGCCAGTTGCACGTCCCAGGTTGTTTTTACCTGTGCTTCTGGCTGTCAACTGGGGTTCCCACGTTGCCTCCTCAGGTTCAATTAATTTGCTAGAGCAGCACACAGAACTCAAGGAAACACATTTACTGTGTTTTGTAAGGGAAAATAAAAAATCTCAGGATCTCCTGCTAAACTACTTATGCAAAAGGATGGCTTAAGCCTGGAGGCTGAGTCTTGCACCCCCCTCTTTCTAATGAACAGCTGTTACCAGCATTATGCAGCAGCTAGGTCCCCACGGAAAGGTAGGAAAGGTAAGAGGCGGCCGGGCGTCTGACAGGCTGCCCCTACAGATCATTCTTAAGTAAATTCTTTCCTGGCTTCCCATAAACAAGGACATACCAGTTGTAACTTTAGGTCGGTAATTGAGGTCTACCTGTAATTCTCCACACTGATAATGTGGATTACAAGCCTCTCTTCCCAGGTGCAGAACAAGTCCAGACTCATTTCCTCCACCTACCCAGAGATGACTGCATAATTGTCTCTTCCTTTTTTCTCTTCAGACATTCACTTTATCTGATATACAGTGTGATTTACTGGGTACTAACCAAAGCCTCACAGGCATGTAACCTTTTCGCCTTAACCGCCAACCTACCTTCCCCTGCTTTAAGGAAATGTCTAAATACTAAACCTGAAAACCTCTTTGGAAAAACAGATGGCTCTGTGGCTTATGTTTTTTCCCCGGAAAAGCCCTAAAGTTGGCTTAATAAACTTCCGTGATTGAATGTCTACCTCAGTCCCTCATTTTGTCACTATAAAGGATATTTTTAAGGATACAGATGTAGAGGTGTGGGTAGGGTGAGGTACAGGGGAAGGGGCACAGAGCTGCCATGCCTTCTTCAGGAACCTCCCCATGTTCGGATATCCGGAAGCCCATCTGAACCCTGTCTTTTGAGGTTTTTCTGGAAACTTCATTGCATAGACATGACTGGTTAAGCCCTTGGCTATGGATGACCAGCTTGACCTCAGTCCCTCTCCCCTTTCTGGAGGGTGGAGGGTGGGGCTGAAAGTCGCAACCCCCTAATCCTGCCTTGGTCTTTCTGGTGACCAACCCCATCCTGAAGCTGCCTAGGGGCTGCCAGCCACCAGTCACCTCATTTGCATACAAAAAGACACTTTACATTTGAGGCTATGCCAGGAAATTGGAATATGACCAAACATATTTTATACAATATCATAGAAAGTCATTCATCAACTGAGGCTACAGAAAGGGAAGCAGGTGTTAGAGGATGGAGAAGAAAGATACTAATAGACCCTTCGGAGAGGGGAAGGGAGCTCACTTAGAAAATGGAGTAAGTTGCCAGGAGGCACCAAGAGTCCACTTGAGGCCAGAGATCAGAAATGTAAAATGGCACTAGCTGCCATGGGGCAGGTGTGAAGTAGGTGAAAGTTAGATTTAACCAGACCTGAGATGTGGTGAAGGGAAAGTAGTAATAGTGTTTGTGGGTTTTTTGTTTGTTTGTTTGTTTGTTTGTTTTTTTGAGCCAGAGTTTTGCTTGTTTCCCAGGCTGGAGTGCAGTGGCGTGACTTCGGCTCACTGCAACCTCCGCCTCCTGGTTTCAAGCGATTCTCCTGCCTCAGCCTCCCAAGTAGCTAGGATTAAAGGATGCACCACAATGCCCAGCTAACTTTTTTGTATTTTTAGTATAGACAGGGTTTCGGCATGTTGGTCAGGCTGGTCTCGAACTCCTGACCTCAGGTGATCCACCTGCCTCAGCCGCTCAAAGTGCTGGGATTACAGGTGTGAGCCACTGCGTCCAGCTTGTTTTTTTTCTCATAAAAAGAGTAGAAATCCTAAACACTGAGGAAAGTTCGTAACATTTTTTCCCTGTATACCACCAATACTTAATGAAAATATATACATTTTAAAAAAATAAAAATCTGAATCATATTATCCATGAGCTTTAGGACTGTGTTGTCTGCCCTGCTATCAGAGTTGTTTAAATCCCCCCTTGGTCCTTTTGGCAGCCACGTCTGACTCTTCAGTTATAGCCACTGAGATCTCTCCAAGTGCTGTTGACTCTTGACTTGTGTCATGACGTTGTGTTGCCCCTAAGTCAAGGGTACAAGTAATTACACATGGAGTGGTGTGAAGTACTCACAGCAAAGACTGCAGGTGGGCTCTGGGAGGCCTGGCTGGGTTGGGGACAATGAGTGCAGAGGTGGGGATGGGACTGAGCCTGTGGCAGGAGAGGGCGGCTGTGGTTTTGGAGGGATGAGCTTTCGGGGGTGGATGCTGTGAGAAATATGTTAGGCAACCAGTGGGGGGCAGGGGGTGGTGTCTTACTGCTTGCCATTGCTTAGCAGGAGGGACAGTCTAGTGGAGATCAAATACCATCAGGCTTCACAGCACAGTTTTATTATTTTCTTCAACAGCATGTGGCCCAGGAGTGGGCTAGAGTCTGCATAGGAGAAATCTTAAGTTCTGGTTAAGTATACCTTATCCTAAATGCTTGGGATCAGAGTGTTTGGGTATTCAGAATTTTTTGAGGTTTTGGAATATCTACATATACATAAATGAGCTATCTTGGGAATGGGACTCAAATCTAAATGCTAAATTTATGTTTCATACATACCTTATTTATTTATGTTTCATATATACATGGCTGGAAAGTAATTTCACATAATATTTTAATAATATGTGTGACCCATTACGTGAGGTTGGATGTGGAATTTTTGACTTGTAGTGCTCAAGTTTCGGATTTCGGAGCATTCTGGATATTGGAGTTTTGAATTAGGGATTCTTAGTCTGTATTTCTGTACTGTGGTCACCATAAGAAAAAAAAAAAAAATCTAGCCCTCCCCTCTTTATTTTGTAAAGGATTCATGTGTAAAAAGTGGACTGCAGGTACTGCTGGTTACCATCAGGGCAGATATACTGATTCTGGGATTATGCAAGAAAAGCCTAGAGCATCTTGTGGTGCCAGAAAGTAGGGATGTGCTCAAAGAAACAAACACACACACACAGACTCGCAATGATGGTGATATGTCACAGGGACACAGTAGCCAGCTGAAAGCACTCCCATACCCAAAGTTGGAACAGTTTAAGAAAAAGCAATACTGGATTGTAGCCCAGGGTATAAAATCGCCATAAGATCACAGTGATATAAATGATGGAATAAGTTCATGAGTAGGAGAAGACAAATCTCCTGTGAAAAGGCTTCCAGACCATGTAGATGCTTTGCCCTCAAGGAGATGGAAGAGTTAACTCCCCACCCTTAAGCGGAGGCTGTTGCTGGAGACTTCCTTCCAAAGAGTACAGCATAGAAGGGGGCAAGTGTGACTTCACAGTGGAGAATGCTGACAAACACTGCCTCAGCCAGGTGATCAAGGTCAACATCAGCAGTCCGCAGTCCTAAGCCATGTTGACCTTTGACGTGGTAAGATGACAATAGCATGTTGCCTCTGTGGTCTTCCTCCCAAAAGCTAATACCAGAGCACTGATCAGATATTTTGCAGAATGTCCCCCAATTAGGATTTGTCTGATGTTTTTCTTATGACATCAGACAAATCCTAACCGGGGGACATTCTTTAAATACCTGACCAGTGCTCTTCAAAAAAAGGGAAGTCTGAGAACTGCCACAGTCAAGAGGCGCCTAAAGCAGACGTGACAACTAAATATGGTGCGGGATCCTGGGTGGGATCTTGGGACAGGAAAAAGACATTAAGGGAAAACTAAGGACATCCGAATAAACCATGAACTTTAGTTAATGTATGGGTAGTGGTTCATTAATTGTAACATGTTTATCATACTAATGTAATATGTTAATAATAAACGAACCTGTTCTAGTCTAAAAAATATTTTTGGGCCAGGCACGGTGGCTCACACCTGTAATCCCAGCACTTTGGAAGGCTGAGGCGGGCAGATCATGAAGTCAGGAGTTCGAGACCAGCCTGGCCAACATGGTGAAACCCCCATCTCTACTAAAAATACAAAACAAAACAAAAATAGCTGGGCATGCAGGCTCATGCCTGTAATTGCCGCTACTCTACTCGGGAGCCTGAGGCAGGAGGATTGCTTGAACCGAGGAGGCGGAGGTTGCGGTGAACCGAGATCGCGCCACTGCACTCCAGCCTGAGCAACAGAGCAAGACTCTGTCTTGGGGTTGGGGGGGGAATATATGTATATGTGTGTGTATATATACATATATATCTATATATCTATACACACACACGTATATATAAAAATATGTATATATACATATATATTTTTTGAAATATCAAGCACAGATACTAGAAACCTTTATTTCCTCATTCTGTTTTCTTAAGTGATAGGGATGGTTTCTTTAACAGAGTTATACATTTGGAATAAATATTAGCATTTATTGTTCCAAACTCATTTGTAGAGGTGTCTATAGTAATTAAACCCAAAGTAACCCATGTCCCCTGTCCTACACAGAGTCCCTGCTGGCAGGTAGATACAGGTTCTTGTCCGTAGAGCTGGGTGCGGAGGACCTGTCTCTAATCTGCTCCCCCACTTCAATAGGAAAATCTAAAGCATAGATATCATGCTTAGGAATGTGGGCATAAACCATATAAATCTGTAGAACTCAAATGATTTTAGTAGCCTAATCATTTTGACATTATGAGACCTGGATGGTGTGGAATCTGTTTTTAAAAATGATTGTGTTTCTTGTTTCAGCCTTGCATGTTTCAAAATCAGGCAGGGAATCGTGAGTAATAAGGTGGCAAGGAATAAGGTCAGGTGTTGATTAATGTAGCTGAATTCATATGTAAGAATTGAGGAAACTCATGACATTTATATTTTGATTTTTTTTTTTTTTTTTTTGAGATGAGTCCTACTCTGTCACCCAGGTTGGAGTGCAGTGGCATGATCTCTGCTCACTGCAACCTCCACCTCTTGAGCTCAAGCGATTCTCCTGCCTCAGCCTCCTGAGTAGCTGGGATTACAAGCATGTACCACCATGCCCAGCTGATTTTTTGTATTTTTAGTAGAGATGAGGTATTTACCATGTTGGCCAGGCTGGTCTCGAACTCCAGACTTCAGGTGATCCACCCACCTCGGCCTCCCAAAGTGCTGGGATTACGGGTGTGAGCCACTGTGCCGAACCAATATGTTTTTGAAATAGATGTTTAAATTATAAAAATTACAAGTACCTTTATAGCTGTGAAAAAAAAAAAAATAGACCTAATAAATCCCTAAAAATGGTGACTGTTATCTGCCTACTTTGGGAGCAGGGAGTATGCACTACCCGAAAAGACCTCACTTTTGTGTTTTGTAAGAAGCCAGGTTTCACCAAAGACATCCATGTCCATTTTCATGCACAGGTATTTTCCCCTTGCTGGTTTTTCTTCTTCACCCCATCACCATGCTGTCTTCTGGGTTGGCAGAAGGCAGTGTTGATTCCAGTGCAGTTATATGGAATTTCATTTGTTTACAGTTAACATCATGTAAGAAAATTGGCTTATTAAATTTATGCTGATTTTCCAAAATGCTGGCACGAGGGAATCACTTGACAGTCACAGCCTTCCTTCCAGTGTGATTAGTGTCTAAGACAGCAACGAGAAAGCCAAGGAAGGTTATAAAAATGTGTACTTCTGTGGCTGGAGTGGTAAATTATATGTAAAATAGCATTTCCCAGATTCTAGTTGAAGTGACAGTGCCACCAATTCTCTTTTTTTTTTTTTCCTTTTTGTAAAATTTCCCAGACACTAATGAGCTGTGTTGACTTACAGTCTGGTCTGCAGAATGCTAGCGTGTCTCGGCATTTCAGAGACTAAATGAGTTGCTCAATGGTGAACTCCTGAAAACTGGTTGATAAACTCACATTTTAAGGCATTTTTCTTCTATAGTTTAATTTCGAGGGGTAACCTGATCCTGGCAGTAAAGATAAATTAATGGTAGATACTCACTGGAAAAAAAAAAAAAAAAAAAAGGAGGGTGTAGCAGAAAACTGTAGATGATCATTATGATCAGTATAAAATTTTTCTTTTTATTGAGAATTGCTATATGCTAATAAATTCTATTGAGGATGCAGTACAAATACCGTTCAGTTAAGAAATTGATGTATACGTTACACCCAGTAGGATGACTGCTGTCAAAAAGCAGACAATAACAGGCGTTGACAAGGATGTAGAGAAATTGGCACCCTTGTGTACTGTTGGTGGAATTGTAGATGCAGCCTGTGTGGAAGACATTAGGGCAATCCCTCAAGAATTAAAACTAGAATTACCATATGACCCAGCAGTTTCACTTCTAGGTATATACCCAATGGACTGGAAAGCAGAGACCTGAAGAGATATTTGCACACTCATGTTCATAGCATTATTGACAACAGCCCAAAGGTGAAAGCAACACAGATGTCCACTGACGGATGAACGGACCAACAAAATGTGGTATATGCATACATTGGAATGTTATTCAATCTTAAGGGAATTCTGGCACATGCTGCCAAATGATGAACCTGGAAGACATCATGCTAAGTGTAATTAGCCAGTCACAAATAGATGGACAAGTGATTCCACTTAAATGAGGTACCTGGAGTTGTCAAATTCACAGGGACAGAAAGTAAAATCGTGGCGGCCAGGGATTGGGGGAAGGGAGAAGTTGAGAGTTAGTGTTCAGTGGGTACCTATTCCAGTTTTTCAAGATGAAAATAGTCCTGCAGATAGGTGATGTTGATGTTTGCACAACAGGGTGAATGTACTTGAGGCCACCGAACTGTACACTTAAAAATGGTTAATCTGCAGGGGTTGGGTGAAAAAACAATTTTAAAGAATATGGTTAAAATAGTAAACTTTGTTAAATGTATTTTATCACAATTTTGTAGAAAAGAAATGATGTGGGATATTGTGTGCCTGAACTTTTGCTGAATAATATTTACTATAATTATTGTTTACACAGTGGTGAATGCCGCTCTAGGGTCCTGGCCTGGGTCCTGGCCTGTGTCTGGCAGGCAGGTGGAAATGCAGGTGTGCAGTGGAACTGGCCTCCCTAGAAGTAGAGACCTGGAACAAGAGCCAGGCAGCCAATGGGAAGTGGATGAGCTTACAGGGGGCTCCCAGGGTGGGAGAGGAGCCTGGGGGTTACACTCAGGGTACATCAGGAAAGGAGCAGGTAGCAAAGAGGGAAGCGAATTCGCCGGATAATCACCCATCCCAAGTACTTAAGCATATTTTTTTCATCGACTGATTCTCTAAAATGAACAATAGTTTAAATTTACATTTTATAATAACTTGACTACACCTCTTTGTCTGTAAAATGTATTCTGTTAGACGCTGTGGACAAATCGAAGCTTTTCTAGGCTAGCTAGATACAAGCAGATAGCATTAGCATTAGCCCCACTGGGAGCATTAAAAAAAGGGGAGCTGGGACCCAAGGCTCATTGGGGTCTCTTCGTAAAACCTCACAGAACTATGCCATCCCAATTTTACTACCTTTGAGTGTTGGCACATCTTTCTGTTTAAGTTTTCTCTCTTTCAATGACATAATCTGTTGCACATATGTTTTTGAGTCCCCATGAACCTTACATTCAAGCCATTGAGCCTAGTGATGACTGGGCATTACATGGACATGAGTAGAGCAATAATGGCTAACACTTGTCCAGCACAGACTGAGTATTAGGTATTTCCTATAGCCTGGCTCATTTAATCCTCACCGAAGCTCTGACCCATTTGCAAACACAGAAATGGGGGGCAGAGTGGTCAAGCACGTTCCCCCAAAGTCGCCCAGATGGTTGATAGGAAGCTGGCCTTTCAAACCCTGGCTTTCTGCAGCTGAAGAGGATCATTCACAAAAGTGATCCTATCAGGGTCCACAGAGAAAACTTCTGCAATTTCAACGATCAGAAGAGAGTTTATAGGCAGCAGATTTTGACCATTACCCAATAAAAATAGAAGACAAATCATAAAAGGATTCTCTCCAAAATAACATACTGAGCAAAGGTCTTACTGACCGGAAGCTGCTGCCCTGTAAGAGTCAGCCATGCTCAGTGGGAGCAGCCACAGAGAAGATGCTCCTTTGCTCCTGAGAATAGCAGTGTACACGGCCTGCCTCCAACGCGCTGCAGGAGAGACCGGGCGAGAGGAAACGAGTTCGTGGACTTGTGCTTTAGATTCAGTAAACTTCTTTCAACTAGACCTGCCTCCTCTACCCCTCCCCAGTAAAATATTGAAACAAGCCCCTTCCCAAATTCTATCTGCTAAAAGCCTGTATTTGAATGAGTTTCCATAAATTGATCAGTTGTTATTTTTCCCCTGAAAGCATGAGATATTATAAAGAAAAAAGTCTTAAGGAGCCACAGTGAAGTAGATTGTATTATTTGAATAATTCAGACTGCGTGTTGAAAATCAAGGTAGGGGTGACAGTATTTTTCATATAGACTCAATTTTTTTCTACTAAGTGAACTCTAAACCAATTATTTGCACATAAATATATTTTGGTATGTCTGTACACATGTGCACATATGTGTTTTTGAAATTTCAAGTTAATATCCTGGAAGTAACATGTTAGACTTGTTTTTGTCTCTCTGTGCATATATTTTGAATTAAGTTTAAGAAATCAAGGCTGCGTGTGGTGGCTCACACCTGTAATCCAGCGCTTTGGGAGGCCAAGGCAGGAGGATACCTTGAGGCCAGAAGCTTCAGACCAGCCTAGGCAACATAGATATTGTTTGTAGATAACCCCATATCTACAAAAAGTAAAAAAGTAGCAGGGCACGGTGGTACACACCTGTAGTCCCAGCTACTCAGGAGGCTGAGGCAGATGGATCGCTTGAGCCCAGGAGTTGGAGGCTACAGTGAGCTGCAATTGTGCCATTGCACTCCAGCCTGGGTGGCAGAGCGAGATGCCATCAGAAAGAAGGAAAGAAGGAGAGAGGGAAGACTCTGGTCTTCTCTGTGGTGGGATAAATTGGTTAGTCAGTGGAAAGGTGAATGAGGCAGGTGGATATTAACTTTGAATCATCAGTCTGCCTTCTCCTTCAGCTTCCCATTAAACCAGGTGGCTGAAGCCTAAACAGCCACTGCTGACACACAGTGGGGCCTCCTAGATAATAAGTACGTGACCAGGTCGTCTCTGGTGCTAAATGCTCTTCAGGAAGTCAGACAAGAGGGCTAGGACAGTGACATTTCGATGGGTATCTCTGAAGAGGTACTGCTTGTGCAAGGGCTTGAATCACAGGAGAGCAGACGCTGGGCCTGTCTTGCTCTGCAAGGAACCTTGGTACCTAGAAAACTCAGTAAATCCTAGTTAAATGAAGCAGAGATGGGTAGAACATGGCCCCACCTCACATGTTTGAAGTAAGTGTTCAGAGGGTATTCATTATGACTGTAGTTGCCATTCTTAAGTCTCTCTTAATGCTGGCACATTGGGCCTCAGGGCTTTGTTTACAAGCTCCGCAGTGAAGTACTACCCCGGGCTACTGAAGAAGCAGCTGGGCTAAGGTGGTAGCAAGGCCCACACCTATATAATGCGAAACCTTGCCCTCTAAAGCACTTTGTACTCATGTTTCTCCTGAGCATCGGAAGTATCTTTTGAGGGAAGTGGTGGTGTCCCATTTTACAGAAGAACTGAAATCCAAGGGGAACATACAAATGGTTCAGCTAAGCTTGAATCTCAGACCCTTACCTCCTTTCTTCTGTAATATTTGGTTCAGCTTGATCCACGTGACCTCTTTGGAACTATCTGTGACCATTTTTTAATGTTGTGGGGACACTGGCTACTATCAGTAGTGTGTAACCGAGCAAGATACAGTTAATAGGATTGTCTTTAGAAAGAAAATAGGGTCCTAGAGTAGGATTGCTCATATTTTAGGGGTTAGTGAAAACTGTTGAGCTGAGATCGTTTTCATACCTAACCCTATTGGTTTTTAATTCCATTCCTACCTAAGACTTGAAAAAGCAGCTTAGCTCATGAGGTTCTGAGAGCTGTTTTCCAGCATCACTTGGGGGTCTTGCAAAGCTGGGTTTTAGAGTGGTCACATGACATACAAGATGTGATCTGGCTATATAATATCAAATTTTTAGCCCTTCTCTCTTTGGGGTAGACCTGAGTAATAAACTTAACTAGCTGTAGTAATGAAGCCAAAAATTAGGTTTCCTTGAACTGCTAAGCTAGAGAGAAAAACATGCATTGTTCTTTGGATCAGACTTCTGTGATGGTCTTGCCTAGACTAAATCAGAATACTATCTCTGACTTAAAATTTCAGTAGTCAATTAGTTGGAATGCATTTTTTTTTTCAGACTTTCTTCTGTTGAGGCTTTTTCATATTGGAAATTTGTCAGTTTGTATGTCTAATTTTATTGTAGAATAATGGTTCATCTGCAGTCTCTTTCTGTTCGAATCCTTCCTGCACCATAGCAAATTACTTTTAACTGAAAATACCACATGGTCCTGTTGGGTTTTAAGAAACAGCGTCCAAGGGATGCAACCTCAACTCTTGGCCAACAAGACCCTCTAGATGGGCTTCCAGCCAGCCTTTCCAACCCGTGTTGGCAAAGAGAGAAAAGACCGAAGCCTGTGAGGATGCAGGGTGATGGGGCACTCTTCCTTCCCACTTGTTTTGGGGTCTCTGAGGGCAGCAGCCCAGCCCGGCTATGTAAATGAGGGAACCATTGCTGTATCAGTGCATGGCCACAACTCAGCTTCAGAACAAGAAACTGAAGGGGTGCCTCCTTCATTGAGGAAACCGGGCTGCTAGGTCGGTGACCGCTACAGAGCAGACCTGTCTTTTTTTTTCTTTTTTTTCTTTTTCCTTTTTTTGAGACGGAGTCTCGCTCTGTTGCCCAGGCTGGAGTGCAGTGGCGCGATCTCGGCTCACTGCAAGCTCCACCCCCGGGTTCCAGTGATTCTCCTGCCTCAGCCTCCCGAGTAGCTGGGACTACAGGAGCATGCCACCACCCGCGGCTAATTTTTTTGTATCAGGGACAGGTTTCACCATGTTGGCCAGGATGGTCGCCATCTCCAGACCTCGTGATCCACCTACCTCGGGCTCCCAAAGTGCTGGGATTACAGGCGTAAGCCACCGCACCCGGCCGGAGCTGAGCTTTCTAAGGGTCTTGGGAAGTGTGGCTTCCCGTGCTCCTGGAGTTTCAGAAGCGGAAGTGTTCAGGGATTGGTTAACCTTTAGCTACTGAGTCGTGTTTACTCCAATGGGGCTGTCATTGATTGGCTGTGCCTCTGAAGGAGTCTCACTGCAGTGAGGCAGTTGTTGATTGGCTGGCTGTCTGGTGTGGCTTAGTTGATTGACAGATTTCACTGGCGTGAAGTGGTCGTTTATTGGCTGGCCCGGTGATATGAGGTGGTTGTTGATTGGTGAGCGTCAGTGCAGTAAGTGAGCCGGACGTTGATTGCCTGGTCTTCAGAAGCAGGTTCGGTTTTGTTTTGATTTGGTTTGTTTTTTTTTTAATTGATGGGGGTGGTTATTGACCCATTAAAATAGGGTTAAACCCATTGCCATGGCCAACCAATAGGCAGTCATTTCCTAGTTGTATGGGAACTTCTAATTTTCACGTGTCCTAGAATCTTAGAATTCTGAGTTGGAATAGCCTATCAAAATGCAGCCCACGCATCGGACGGTTGGGCGGGTCGGGGAGGGGGCGGTCCACAGGCTTGGGCTCAAATCCTGACTGCCATTAAACTAGGCACTCAGTCTCTGTGACACAGTCTCCTGAAGGTTGACACCTCCCTGAAAGGTGGGTTTTCCCAAGATTAAACGCCTTGGCATGTGGCAGGTGCGTATCACTGCTCAACTTTTACTTCCCATTGCATTTCACAGAGCTCAGAGTTGGGGCCCAGGGGAAGCTCTGTGGGGCATTGTTTGTGGCTTGGTTCTCTCACTTGGTCTTTCCCATCTACGGCTCAGAAGAATTACATGGCAAGATGTAAAACTCCTTGGATGCTCAGGCCTCTTTCGTAAAGATACTGATATAATTGGCTTGCAGTAGGGCTCAGGCAGTGGAATTTTTAAAGCTTCTGTGTGATGTTCGGTGTGCATGAAAATAGATCCTGCCCAGCCAGCTCCTTACTTAACTGCCCTTCATGCAGTAGGAAATATTAATAAACAGCTTTGATTGGCGAGATCTTGACTGGTCTTAAGCGATGGGCTGCTCTTGTTAAAACCTTGTGGAAATTGTGTAATTAAGAAAGAAATGTGGGGCCTGGCGCGGTGGCTCACGCCTGTAATCCCAGCACTTTGGGAGGCCGAGATGGGCAGATCACGAGGTCAGGAGATCGAGACCATCCTGGCTAACACGGTGAAACCCCGTCTCTACTAAAAATACAAAAAATTAGCCGGGCGCGGCAGCGGGCGCCTGTAGTCCCAGCTACACGGGAGGCTGAGGCAGGAGAATGGCATGAACCCGGGAGGCGGAGCTTGCAGTGAGCCGAGATCGCACCACTGCACTCCAGCCTGGGCAACAGAGCGAAACTCCATCTCAAAAAAAAAAAAAAAGAAAGAAAGAAATGTGATATTCAGATGGAGTATTCTCAGAATATTCCATTCCTGTTACTGCTATTGCTCTTCTTGTTGTTACTTAGAAAATCTGCCTTTATGACTTTCAGACGTCTAATCTGACTTAAAGCTGAGGTTAGTGAGTTCCACATGATATGCACTTGAGATTTTCTGTAAGTGGATAACAAAATTGTCTCCAGTTCTGATAGGAGCTTTATGTAAACTTTATCCTCTTGAATATTGTATACATTATGCAGAGACTTTCCTCCTTCCCAAAAGGAGGAGGAATTGTTATCTTTAAATTTGGAAGTTAATTTATGAAAGAAACATGTATTATTTATAAAACATTGTTAGCATCTAGTAGAACACACTTATTTAAAAATGGTATTTATGCTTCCCTGGAGTCAATGTGCATAGGACCTCTGTAATCCTAAAGTCATCCCTATAAAATAATGAGAACTTCTATCAGGGAGGAAGGGGATTTTAGCCCAGAGTGTTTTCACCATTCATTTCTCTCTAATTTGGAGAAATGTCTAGTTAGTTTAAGGACTGAATATTGAATTTTTCTGCTTAAAGACTACTGGTGCATCTTCTACCTAAGAAGTACAGAGTTGCTAAAATAGTTGATTATTTTATTTATTCAGCCATATGCTTGCTATTTATTACTTACAAAATTGACTTCTCTAGATATATAATATACACATTTATTTATTGTTTTGATAAACTTTTCATATGTTATGTTCACTTTTGATGTTCCACATTTTATAGATTTTAACAAATGTGTAATGACAGGTGTCTGTCATTATAGTATTGAACAGAGTAGTTTCACAGCCCTAAAAATCCTGTGCTTCACCCTTGCATCCCTCCCTTCCCTCTTGCCCCAGGCAAGCGCTCATTTTCTTACTCTCTCCATAGATTTGTCTTTTCCAGAATGTCATACCGTTTTAAAGAAAAAAATTATTCATGACATTTGTTGAGAACAGTAAGGCAGACTTTATTCAGAGGGACTACTACAGTAGGGTTTTGCGTCAAGAAAGAGATTGGGTTTGACTCCTATTATTAATACAACAAGAAAGAGTGGGCATTTATTGGCAAGGAGCAAAATCAGGGAGTTGGTTGATGGAAAATTACTAAGAGGAAACATCAGGGGCAGAGGGTGGGGATTCTGGCTGAACTGACCGAACAGGATTCCTCTGAAGGCAGGACAGGGTGATCAGCTGTCACTTGGGGGATGGTAGAGGATGAGGAACCTGATCAGATGTTGAGGGTGGAGGATTCCAGCTAGAGCAACGTAGCAGGAGAGTCTTGCAAAAATTAGGCAATGCAAAGATGGACACAGAAGTACAAAAGTCAAGGCCTGATGGGAAGAAGATTCAAAGGAGTCTGGCTGAAGTTTGGTTAAGGATAAACTGTCAGAATCACACCGTGTGCAGCCTTTTCAGATTGGCTTCTTTCACCTAGCAATATGCCTTCAAGGTTCCTCCATGTCTTTTCATGGCTTGATAGCTCATTTCTTTTTGGTACCGAATAATATTTCATTGTCTGAATGTACCACAGTTTATCCAGTCACCTACTGAAGGACATTTTGCTTGCTTCCAAGTTTGAGCAATTATGAATAAAGCTGCTACAGACGTCCCTGTGCAGGTTTTTGTGTGAATGAAAGTTTTGGGGAAGAATTTTATATTTATAAAAAAGTTTCCAACATATTACAGAACATTCCCATATACCCTTTGCCTGGTTTCTCATTGTGTTAACATCTTAGGTAAATACAGTAACATCTTACTGGTGTGTTGTCCAAACTAAGAGATTGACAATTATTTATTATTATTATTATTAGACTTTATTTTTATTTCACTAGTATTTCCACTAGTTTTCTTTTATGGTTTCATGATCCAATCCAGGATACCACCTTGTATTAGTAAAATGTTCATTTTAATTTATAGGAGTAATTTGGTTATGTTGCATTTATTAAATATGTTTATAAGACACAGCATATCCTGAGAAAATGAGTGTAAACCTAACGGTTATCAGGAGGCAGTGTTACTTAATGAAATGGACTCATTTAATCATAATGTTATTTAGAATTTTTTTCAAGTTTGTTTTTGTTAGAGGGTCAGATTTCCCCATGTGCAGCGAGCAGTGACATAGGATTTGTTTTATAAGGTTGCTGTTTCTAAACCAAATACTAAAGCTTGTTGAAAGAAGGTCATTTTAAAGTTGAGCATTTCAAGACCCAGGAGAAAATCGGTTGCAGAGTTGTAATAAAAGCTGTCATTGCCTAATTTTTCAAGTTGGTGCAAAGGATGAAGTGTCCGGGTAGTTCTCTAATGAGCATCTCCAAATGTTTTGCTGGCAGAAGGACTCCATGAAAATGACAGAAGAAGTTATTGTGATAGCCAAGTGGGACTACACCGCCCAGCAGGACCAGGAGCTGGACATCAAGAAGAACGAGCGGCTGTGGTTGCTGGACGACTCCAAGACGTGGTGGCGGGTGAGGAACGCGGCCAACAGGACGGGCTATGTGCCGTCCAACTACGTGGAGCGGAAGAACAGCCTGAAGAAGGGCTCCCTCGTGAAGAACCTGAAGGACACGCTAGGTGAGTGTTCCACCCTTTGGAGAGAGGAGACCTTGTACGTTTCAAGGGACACCGTTCATCTTTCTAGTTAGTTTGCTTTTTCAAAAAAGTCTGTTTTAAATGTTAACATCTTTGTAGATGTCTTTTTTAAAAATCTGAGAATTAAGAGATGAAAATGGAGAAGGAGGATGTTTGTCATTTCCTGAAGATTCTGGAGTTTGGGGTCTTGTGTATGGAGACACTTCTGTGTGCTTGGGACCCCTGCACAGGTATCTCCTTGTATCAAAACTTTAGAGGACCCTGACTTGGAACTCTCACCTCTAAGTCTACCCAGATCTGCCAGTGTCGTGACATGAAGTTCTTTAAGAAAATCCTGTCCATTTGGCCTACATGCCTAGAACAGGGGACAGCCAAAGCACTTTTTCCCACTCTGAAATGGATGCTACATCACACCACAGTTACCACAGTCCCAGGTGCTGTTAGCTAAGAGGCCAGCTGTGTGACATCAGAGGCCGCTCCAGGGTGGGGGCCCAGTTCAGCCATACTGTTGTCCCTTGTCCGGCTCTCTCCCCATGTGCCTCTTGTTTTCCCAGGTGTCAGGATATGGGCAGGGCCCTCCTGGAGTTACACAAAGTTAACAGTATCCAGTCTTGCCTTTGCATGTGCATGCACACGGTACTGACTTCTGACTTACGTAGTTACTGCCTCAAATTACCTGAGAAAACAATTGCGAGGACTTTTTTGAAGAATGACTCATCTGAGCTGACATTTAAAACATTGTTGTTACCTTCTTATGAGTAGAATGTTTTCTGTATCCAGGACTGCAGGTTATCACTTAAGGGCTCGCTATTGAAATGAGTTAATATTATCACCTGTGTCACATTTACTTGGGGTTTTAAAAAATTTCCTAGCGAGGATTTGTTTTCTTTTGGGGAACGGAGAAGGAGGAATACATGGGAAAACTGAAAGTAAAATTATACACCAAATGTGGTGGGTGTTGCAAAATGTTCATCTTTCCTTTTCTGCCATCTTGAAAGTCTAAACTCCCTCTGCAAAATCATTGAAAGCCTTCGTGTATTAGGTAGTATTTTTGTGTAGGGATTAGGTTATTACCATGATTTGGAGAGACAAGTGAGACACAGAACTTTGTACGAATCATACCAGCTCACCGGCAATCATAGATTCTCAGCCTGATGGAGAAATTTCATTTTTCATTAGTAATATGATCCTCCACTGAACTGCCTCCCTTTCATCTCTTTTCCCCCCACATAAGCATACCACTTGAAAGAAACACAGTTTTATGCTTATAACTCTTAATTAACTGTGGTTACCAAAAAAAGAGGGTAGCATGAATAGAGCAAAACTTGAAGATTGCCCTGAGCTTTATTTTTCCAATGTCTGCCTTTCACCAAAGTGCCTTCTTTTTAGTGATGCTAAACATTGTTACACTGTTGACTTGTCGTGTCTTCTGTGTGTGTGAGTGCGCGCGCGCGCACACAAGATTCCAGTAAAGCACGAAATGCTCAGAGACTGGTAGGAAGTAGGACAAGGCCATGCGAGTTCTCTGGGTGACCTGGAAATTCCCTTGAAAACCTTGTCATTTTTCTTCCTCAGTGTTTTAGAAGGAGAGAAGACAAAGCCACAGATTAAAACTATGAACCACATCTTCCATCCAGGATGCTTAGTTTTTTCGGGAGCTGATCGGTTCAGCCAATGCCTGCCTGTACTCCCAGGCTCTCAGACTGAGCCAGCCACCCATCCTGGAGCCGGTGCTGGGCCCGCGCCCATCCCCGACAGATGGCCATCCAGCCCTGCTGGAGCTCAGCGACGATGCTCAGCGACGGCTCGAGTAGGCCAATCCCATTTTTGGAGAAAACAGATTGTTAGAAAGCTCTTCCTTAAATAGAGTCAGAATTTTACATTTCTTTAACTTCCTTCCTTTGGCTCTCATTTTGCCCTCTAGGCCTGTGCTGAGTAGGTCAGATCCTGTTCTGTAGAGTGTCAGCTCTCTCATAGGCTTGGTCTCAGTTCAGGCAGGCAGTTCTTGGGAAACATTCCTGTTAAGCGTTAGGTATTGTAAAAATATAGATAAAATGATGTTCTGAGCTCGTGTATTGAGTATAGCAGTTGATCTTCATAGCCAAAAGGCCCTTGGGGATCCGTATCCCCGTCATGAGGGAGAAATATCCCCATAGTTAGTATATGTTTTTTGTTTTGATCTCTTTATCATGCTCACCTAGAAGTTTTTGTTGGACAAAGGGATCTTGTTATATCAGCATGAGTTTTCCCTTGCCCTGTTGAGCTACATCCAATAGAAGAGGAGGCACCCCCTGACCAGGTCTCACCATCATGCAGTAACTTCTGTGCACTTCTCTGCAAAGCTTGTAGATGTGGCATTGCCAAGAAGGAAAGTGAGAATGCTTTCCATAGCCCCTCCTGCCTCTCATTAGTTGTTTTTTGTTTGTGTGTGTTCTGTTTTTTGTTTTTTCCTAAAAAGATAGGAGCCAAAGTGTTCATGGCTTCCTACTCTTGTTGGTGATGATAACTAAATAGGTATACCATCAGAATGACAGTATGACTTCAGGCCAGTTGTGCAGCCAGCAGAAATTATGTCTGCTGTGTATTAGGAGTGAACAGACAGCATCAAAAGCATACCACATGTATACTGACCATGGTTTGTTTTTGTTTTTATTTGTGTTTTTTGAGACAGGGCCTCACTCTGTTGCCTAGGCTGGAATGCGGTGGCACAATCCCTGCTTACTGCAGTATTGACCTCAGGTGATCCTCCCACCTTAGCCTCCCGAGTGTCTGGGACTATAGGCATGCACCACCACACCCAGCTATTTTGTATTTTTTGTAGAGACAGGATTTTGCCATGTTGCCCAGGCTGATGTTTAACTCCTGGGATCAATCTAGTAACTACTCATGGCACCACCCACATTTGCCATTTTTACTGCTTTGGGAGTCCACCTAATTCATAAATCCATGGTAAGATTCCTCCCTGCTTTGGAATAAAATGGCACCAGCCTCCCCAGCAAAGCCACAGTGTTGTGTGTTGCATCTCCAACTGTAGATTACCCTAACTCTGTGTACTTCTCTCCTGCTTTCTTGTACTCATTTGCTGTCCTGAAGTTGGTAATAAACCTAACTTTGTCACATACAGTACTTTGTAAGGGTAGCTTGAGGAAAGACATGAGTACTTTTGACAAAAAGCTTTCTCATGAAAGTATTTACCTTCTTTCTCTGCAATAATTTGAAATTGAATAAAGCTACCTGAGCTCTTATTTTCACATGGGCAAAACATTTGTGTACTGGATCTCCTCTCATATTCAGCTTATGATCATGAATAGTCAGAACTTTGCCACAGATAACAGGGAACGATGATCAAGCACTGTTTCTGCTGGCAGAATCCAGTCGATGTTTTTGAAAGGCTCAGACTGCACAGCTCTGAGCTCAGCGGAGAGTGGTTCTGGGCTGAGGTCTGGCCTTGATATTGCAACTCCACTTAGAAAATCGTGCAGGCGAGGTGTTGTAAAAGCACTATGCTACATCTTTTGAGATGGGGAAGCTGCTCCCAGGGAGGTATTTTTCAAAGATTTTCCCTCAAGCTACTGAAGAGCAGTTTTTTGTTACTACTTTATGACACCAGCTGGAGCCCTGCAAGGCCCCAAAGGTTAATTCTCTTTTCAGTGGTTAACATAGGCTTAAGGGCTGACTCACATTACCCGAAAAGTTATGGTTCCATTTACAACCTGATCATATCCTCAGGAGGGTTTGTTCACAGGCCCACCTGCCCATGGCTCACCCTGCCACCCTACCTACCTGGGACTTCTGCACCCAGCGTGACCTGCTCCAGGGCTTACTTGTCAGCATTCCTGCCAGTGGGACCACACCTAGGTCTAGGGTGGTTAGAAACTTGCCATGATCAGCTCAGAACTCCTACCTCTGTGATCCAACCCAGAGCTGGGAGCACAGAGGCTACTGAGAGGGCTCCCTAATGCTAACTATGAAATAGCCTTCGCACTGGTTTGAGCTGATGCTTTTGGATGGGGACAGGGTGGCTGGCACCCATGGGTGAAATAGACAGGGTTCTAAGAGGCATATCCATGCTAGGATCAACTTTGGAATTGAACTGATCAAAGTCACAAAGGAGTACAGCTGTAGGATTGTTACATAAGATCCAAAAGCAGTGAAAAGCAACACTTGGTATTACAGTTAAGATTCCTGGAGGGAGGAAGGCAGAGCCTCAGTAAAGGTACAGGAGCTTCTGTCTTGGTGATCTTGTTTCCTGGGATCTGTGGGGCAGGCTTATGGGCATACCTGCCTTGTAGGAGTTTGCAAAGCTGACTGCTTATTTCTCTTGGTATTATACTTTCGTTTTAAGAAATTTATTTTAGAAAATGTCAGCTCAAAAACAACGATCAGGGCCGGGCATGATGGCTTATGCCTGTAATCCCAGTGCTTTGGGAGGCTGAGATAGAAGGATCAGTGGAGGCCAGGAATTCGAGACCAGCCTGGGGAACATAGCAAGACTTCATCTCTACAAAAAAACTTTTTTTAAAAAAGAGCAGAGCACAGTGGCACGTGCCTGTGGTCCCAGCTACTCAAGAGGCTGAGTTGGGAGGACTGCGTGAGTCCAGAAGTTGGAGGCCGCAGTGAGCAGTGATTGCAACACTGCACTCCCGCCTGGGCCATAGAGTGAGACCTGTCTCAAAAAATGAACCATAAAAAACCAAAAACAACCATCAGAACAAAATATCAGAACTTTTAGAGTTCCTGCATCCATAAGGGGACCCTACCCACCTCCATCCCAGAGGTCAGGATGGACAGAGCCATTGCTCCAGCGGAGTGTGTATGTTCCACACAGGCTCAGGGACCCGCGAAGCTGTGAGCGTCTCAGAATGCAGAGGGGTGTCATATTGCTGGAGGATGAACGAGCATGTAGTCAGAACCACATGGGGAGGCCTCCCTGGGCTGTGCACAGGACTCAAGCGTCTCCACTGGGTGATCACAAACAGTTGAAGATTTGAGTAGGGGCATTTCATGTTCCTCTGCAGAGCTGGGGAGGAATTGGGGATGAAGAAAGTGGAAAGCCCAGAGAGAAGCACACACTGGTCCATAGAGAGCCGTGGAAGCCCGCGGCACTGTCATGGAGACGGAGAAGTGTAGATCCCTGCCCCGCCGGCCTGTGCATTTACCAGGATTGCCTCTCATGCCTGGATTAACCATTCCTTGACACTGCAACTTGTGGGGCACAGCAGATGGGGAATTTCGTCTCCACTTCTGCCAAGTTTCCGCTCAGTGAAGCCATGGATGGAGCCCCAAGGGCACTATTGCTACACTGGAGGAACCCAAGGGTTGTGGATCCCGAAAGAAGGGACTTGGGGCAGGTGGCTTAGGAGAGTCAAACCTGGTGTGGAAACCCTCCAGGCAGCAGTGAAGGTAACGATGTTTACGGAAAACTCAACCATTTTCTAAATTGTGTTCTTGTGAAAGTAAAGTATAGGTATGCCTTTGCTAGGGAGAAGAGAGCAATTTGAATTGCATTCTTCAGTTACTTTTTACACCTTTATGGAGTCTGATTTTAGATTTTAAGTGGACTAACAAATTGCTCATTATGTAAAAAATTAATATCTGCCTGGTTTTAACAATAGATGCCCTTACAACATTTTTAAAGCATTAAGATCATGCACGATCTTTAAAGGCACTGTATTGAGACGTCACATGTCTTGTGAAAGGAAGTCTGGCTCATGCACCAGGTTCTGATCACCTCTGTATGGGGAAGGATGCCCACATTAGGTGCTGTGTGCTGGATCCAGGAGTCAAGTCGCTTTCCTTCTGGTATAGCTACCTGCCGAAAGTGATAGTGGCTGTTGGTGCCATTGAGGTTTCTCTCTCTTTTTTTTTTTGAGACGGAGTCATGCTCTGTCACCTAGGCTGGAGTGCAGTGGCACGATCTTGGCTCACTGCAACCTCCACCTCCCAGGTTCAAGCAATTCTCCTGCTTCAGCCTCCCGAGTAGCTGGGACTACAGGTGTGTACCACCACACCCGGCTAATTTTTTGTATTTTTAGTAGAGACGGGGTTTTACCATGTTGGCCAGGCTGGTGTCGAACTCCTGACCTCAAATAATCCACCTCCCTTGGCCTCCCAAAGTCCTGGGATTACAGGCCTGAGCCACCGCACCCAGCCAGTTCCTCTCATTTTAAAGTACACCAAGGCTTACCACAAGAATCATGCTCAACAATTTATCTTAAGATCAGACTGGCCTGGAATTCTTTCCTCCCTCCTGCCCACTCCCCTCTTTACTTTCTTCCACCTGCATAATGGCTACAAGAAGTAGCAGGCGGGGATCAGGGTATCGGACTGTAAACTGGAACCAGAGAAGGCAGCTCTGCCCAGGGTAGCTAAAGGCCCTTTAGTTAGGGTTAGTCTGCATAAATACGTGTGATGAGAGCAGCAACAGCTTGCGATTTATACAGCACTTTGCAATTTACCAAGCGACTTACACTTACATGCATTTTTTTTTATATCAGTAGTAAAGACTCTAGCATTATGTGTAGGAAGAATTCGAGGGCTTCAGACTAGTGGGAAGGGGGTTGGTCTTGAGCCTGTGCTTCATGCTAAGCATGCTGATTTTAGTTAGATTAAAGACCCAGGTTAGCAGAGTAGTCAAGCAAGATGCTTTTAGTTACATGGTACATCCATTTATGAAAATGTCAGTTCCTATGAAAATATGTAATAGCACCCCAGGCCGGCCTCAGTAGTGTTACTAATCACAGATGAAAAAATGAAGCCTGAGAACACAGCAGTCATAGGTATGAGACCCAGAGGGGACTTCAGATCTAATCTGAATATTTTTCCTATACCAAATTGACTATCTGGATTTAGTGGTAGGCCGCTTTGTACATTTGGGGGGACTCTGTCCCAGGGTCAGAATTATACCAACTTCTTTGATTTAGAAATGAGAAACCTCGGGACTAACTAACAAGCCTTGAAGGGGTTCAAGGGTTAGATGTTAATCATGTATTGATATAAATTAACTGATTTTGATGAATGCCCTTATTTGTGGAAATACACATAAAGTATTCGGGTAATGGAGCGTCGTCTTGGCAGCTTAGTCTCAAATGGCTTGGGGAAAATAATGTTTTTTTGCGCCATTTTTGTAATTTCCCTGTGCTCTAAAACAAATAGACATATCAGCAGTGGTTTAGAGACTACCCTAGGCCGTAAAGCCAGCTGGTAGTCCGGAGACTTGGGCTCCCCTGCTGTGCCTGGGCAGTGCCCTAAGTTCGGCATAAGCCTTTAAGAGGCCAGAAAGTGTCATGGAGTATCTGCTACAGTTGGACCTAGACCATGAGAATAACACCAGATGTCAACGTGTCCAGCTGATGCTTCACAGAATGGTTCTAACAGTACCTGATTCCGAACTTTCTCTAATTATTCATCAAGCTTCTCTCCATATCCCCAGCATGCAAGTGGAAACCATCTCTGCTTCTTGCTGGGTCACCCCAGGCTGTTTGAGCTCCCAGGTTCACAGCCTCTGTGATTGCTGGGACATCTGAAATTCTCATTTCGGCATTATAGGACTGTAGGGTCTGTCATCGTGATTATAAATACTCTCACAGGTCTCAAGAAGGGCAGAGCTGTTCATCTCTGAAATGACATGTGGGTAACAAATGCAACAGCCTGCTTCTCATGGAAGCTGAGTCTAAGCTTCAGTTGTCCCTTTCTCTATCCCTTGGAAATCCCGTCTGAGCCACTGCATTCTCTGCTGTGAGTGACCTTTGAGAACAGTAACCAAAGCCTTTGAAATAGGGATGCAGGCATGATGCAGCGACTACCGCAGTATAATAGGGTATGTTCCGATCAGAAGGGAGAGCCTGGTCAGATGTTATTTCACATGGTTGGGACGTGAAGGAAGGATAAGGTTTAGTCCCTGACTTTCTGAAGCTTGTATTTGTAATCTAATTGGGAAAATAATACTGGCACAAGATGGACAGTCCTCATTCAAACAATAGCACTGTCCCTTCCTGTCCCATGGGAAACTAGGGCTGAGTTGTGCAGCTCAGGCACCTGTGCTTTCAGAGAGCACGTAGCATCTCGGGCAGGAGGAAGGACTCTGGAGTCTTCCATCACCTGCATTCAAATCCAGGCTTCACCACCTGCTACTGTTAATCATTGAGTGACTTTGAACAAGCCGTTGAATCTTCTGAGCCTCAGTTGCGTCATCTGTATAACAGGATACGTGACTGCTTGTCTCATAAAGTTTTGAGAACTGAAGGAAGTCATTCATGTGAAGGATACTCTGAGCAGCGTTGAGACTTGACAAGGGGATGTGGGGTCTCATTTGAGGGGATGGAGAGTGCACGTGAGGATGGGTCGACGGAAACCCACAGGTGTGGGAAGGCCTCGGCGAGCCAGCCAGACGGGTGAGCAAGAGGGCTGGGGCAGCCTCGGGGGTGGGGCATGCCACACCGGAAAGGCCCTGGGTGTGAAAAAGGAACCCTCGGAGGTTTCCACAGGGCTTAAGGGGGAGATGAGTGCTGGGGTGTCCGGCAGAGGTCCCGATCCTTGTCTTCAGGACATGACTGGAAGGGCCCGAGCCTGGCAGTGGGAGGTGGGGGACAAGGCCCGAGAGTGACCCAGGCTGACATCCCAAGCCCTGACTCAGCTGTGGGGATGGAGGAGAAAAGAGAAGAGGGAGATTTGGAAGGAAAACCCCTAGGACTCTGTTGACTGGATGGGGAACACCTCCCTTGGGGAAGTGTTAGAATGACTCAAGGGTTTCCAGCCTAAAGGGTCGACAGAGTGGCTCAGAGAGTAGAGGAAGCAAGAGGAGACCGAGCCACGGCGCCTAGTGCAGTCTGAGGTTAGGGTACATCAGTAGGACGCAGAGAAGGCTGCAGGTGTGAATCTCAGGCTTGGGAGACACGCAATGATCCTTAGGACATACTTCCTTTATGTCCGTGAATGTTCATTTTCAAATGTGTAAAGATAATGTAATCCAGGGCCTACCTCGGAGAGCCAGCACTTCAGCCGGGCATTCAGTCTCTTTCATGTTAAGCACTGGCCCCGGCCTCCTCTCCTCTTTCGAATTCTTCCTTGTCCCTTTCAGGCACGAGTTTGGCCCTCCAAACCCATGGGAAAGATCTGTAACCTCTAGCTCACATGTGCGCGCGCACGCGCACGCGCGCGCACACACACACACACACACACACACACGGTTCCCTGCAAATGGATGACTTTAGATGCAGTTAACACCATCCAAATAATACTGGAAAGAATAACACTGGAATAACACCGTCCAAATAACACGAGTACCTTCACACTAAAAAGCAGTGAAACGCGGTCACCAGAGCCCTCCCCAGCAGGAGGCCTCGTGGTAGCTGGTGTCAGGGCCTCAGGCTCCCCCAGCCAGCATGAGTGCTCCCTGCCCTCCCTGCTGAGGAGTACGTGACTTCAAACAGAAAGCTCATGCAGCAGAAAAGCCTATAAAGCAAGTCCCCCAAACCAGTGTCTCACACGCGTTTTCCCAGCGAATGGGCCATGATAATGATTTCTCTTCGAGTGCCTAAAGTGTGCTCGGTACCGTGACAGGTGCCCAAATACGTTTTTGTTTCATCTTCACAGTGAGCCTACTCGGGAAGTCATAATAGCCGCATTTTGCATGTGAAAAAACTGAGACTCAGAAGTTAAGTGAGGCGCCCAAGAACACACAGTACTCACAGTACTGCTGGGGCTGACGCTTGAGCCCAGTGTGGCCTGACTCCACCTCTTCTGATTACTCTTCAGTCTCAGGAATTGGGGGTGCTGGCTGTTCAGTCTCAGGAATTGGGGGTGCTGATTGTGGTGGGAGGGAGATGCATTTCCTGCTAGGCGTCAATGCTGGCGACTCCCACCCACAGACTGTTGAGGTTATTTGCTGCCCTTGCACTAGCCGCCAAAATGCTAAGGGAACAGCGCCCCAGTTCTCCCTGGCCCCTAGGGATTCACATCTTTGTAACTTTTCCTGGTTCCTTAATGTTGAGGTGAGCAAGAGCCACGAATCAAAAGAACTGAGAAGCTGAGTGTCATAGGAGTGTACTCCTTTTTCGTAATTGTGGTTAATTTGGGAGCAGTTTTGTCAGCACACCTGTGCCCCTGCCACAGGAGTCATCTTCAGCCATCTTTGTCACCAGTTTCTTGGTATGGCACAGTTTTCTGCAAACAGATATTCCTCAGAATCGTAATCTCTGAAATGCCTGAGTGTTATAAAACTATTAATCAGTTGTCTTCACTCTTAAAGACAGGGATATTATTATTATTATTATTATTATTTTATTATTATTATTATTTTGAGACAGAGTTTCACTCTTGTTGCCCAGGCTGGAGTGCAATGGCACAATCTCGGCTCACCGCATCCTCCGCCTACGGGGTTCAGGCAGTTCTCCTGCCTCAGCCTCCTGAGTAGCTGGGATTACAGGCATGTGCCGCCAGCGCCTGGCTGATTTTGTATTTTTAGTAGAGACGGCGTTTCTCCATGTGGTACAGGCTGGTCTCAAACTCCTGACCTCAGGTGATCCGCCCACCTCGGCCTCGCAAAGTGCTGGGATTACAGGCGTGAGCTGCCACGCCCAGCCGGGATATTATTTTTAAATTTTGGAAACTATAGAAAAGCATAAAGGAGAAAAGCAAATGCCCTGTGATCTTATCAGTCAGAAGTAATCACAGTCAACATTGTGTTGCCTTTCCCCAGTGTTAATATGTATATAATCAAGATCCTATTACACGGTCGACTTCTTGCTGTTATCAGTACTAGCTGTCACAGTGCAGTTCGTCTGTAGCGGCAGTTCCCAACCTTTATGGCACCAGGAACTGGTTTCGTGGAAGACGGTTTTTCCACGGATCGTGGCAGGAGGCCGGGGAATGGTTTCGGGATGAAGCTGTTCCACCTCAGATCGTCAGCATTAGATACTCAAAAGGAGTGCCCGACTAGATCCCTCTTATGCGCAGTTCACAATAGGGTTTGCACTCCTATCATAGTCTAATGCTGCACCGCCTGACAGGAGGCAGAGCTCAGGTGGTCATGCTTACCAGCCCCTACTCACCTCCTGCTGTACAGCCCATTCCTGCTGTACAGCCCATTCCTGCTGTACAGCCCATTCCTGCTGTACAGCCCATTCCTGCTGTACAGCCCATTCCGAACAGGCCACAGAGGTACTGGTCTGCGGCCCGGCGGGGTTGGGGACCCCTGGTCTAGAGAACATCAGGCTTTTCCCCCAGGTTACTTGGTCCTGACACAGGCTGGAAATGAGATGTACCCAGTAATTTTTGGTATATACACTTCCTGGGTGTTGAGTGGTTGTGATGCTCATTGTGGCTTTTATATCCTGTGAGTCATGTAAAAGGAGAAGCTGATTCTTTATGGTGCGTTTGTGTTAGAAGTAGTTTGTTTTTCTGAGTTGAATGTTCTTCAGGAATGAGAAAATTCCTGTTAATCATCCTACATACCATTCAGACGCGCTTTCTAAACTAAGCCACTCTCCAAGAAACCACTTTTTCCTTTCAGATCAGTACAAAGCCAAACTGTTGCCCTCGAAATGTTTGTATGTAACATAAGGGGGAAAAATTAAGCTATCTTAATTCTATTTTAAATGTTCCGCTTCTCCGACAAATTGTTTATCGTCTCTTTATCACGCAAAGACAGGGACTCTGTGGGTTCTCAGGGATGCATTTAACACTTCACGTTTACTTTTCATGTCTCTGTTGTACACTTTACCATTGTGTGAACATGAATTAAATATCAGAATTTAGAATTCATTAAAATTCTGTCTTGCGAGATTGTTCATAATAGGAAGGGCCCACATAATATGGAATCTTCGGCAGTAGTTGTGGTGCCAGACACCCCAAAATAAATGTGGGTTTGTTTTGTGTATCATTAGCTTCCAAATATTTAGAACCAAAAATGGGAAACAAATCACAACAGATTAGCGGGAGGATATTTCGAGAGAAAATAGACACGGATTGTCTAAAAAGATTTCTAATGGAGGACAAGGCAGGAGAGACCCTGGGAAGTGAGGGTGGGGCATCAGGCAGAGCATTTCCCAGAAACTGGCATCTTGGTTGCGTCTTGTTAAGATGATCTCACCCTGCTTCAGCTTCCTAAAGATCACCCCTTCCTAACTGATTACCTTGAGTTACTCAGGCGGGAGTCTTGAAGTTTACGAATAAAGAAACGTGAACCAAATACGCCAGGGAATTAGAGAACGACCTTCCTAGCCTGTTTCTGTCTGCATTTACCCATACGGTGTGCTCTCTTTTTTAGGTGCTATCCATATGTCCAAAATGTTCCTTTGCTGTATTCCATTTTAGTGGCTGTTTCCTGGAAGCAGGTGTGAGGCTATGGAGAGAGCGCTCGTTTACTGACTTGATGTGTGAAGCTGCCTGCCTGCAAGCAGGTGGGCATCTGTAGGGCTCCTGCATGGCCCACGTGCTGCCTTGGTGTCACTGATGGACCTTGGCAAGTAAGGGTGGAGTTGGGTGTCTGTCTGCACATCAGCCTGCATTGACTCATGTCAGTTTTTGCCCAGAAATCTGTCCCTGTGATCAGCTCCTCCAGGCTGGTGTGGGTTTTGCTTTATAACTTCCCCTTCCGTTTGGGAATTCACAGAATTTGTGCACACACTCAGGTTGTCCTCAGTGACCCCCACAGCTGTGAGAGCCACCCAGAGGGCAACTGTTCGTAAGTTAAAGGCTGGGGTGGCCTGTGTTTCTTCCTGGAGGCAGGCCATGCTGAGGCAGCTGTTTATGGAGAATCTTGCTTGGTTTTGTGTTTTTGTTTTTTTTAAGGAACATAGTTGTTGATTGTCTGATTTGTGAAATTTACAAGTGGGTGTTTGTAAAGTAGAGATGAATTAGCGGTAAACATGCAGTTTGTTCTAATGCCGCTAATTGAAGTTGACTAAATCTATAATGTTTAACCGGGTGTGCTAAGAAACTTCATTCAGCAATGACAGAAGTTGGCTGTGTGGCGTCCAAAAGGACCACTTGATCCCCTTGTGGTTCTTCTGTGAGTTTTCTTTTTTCTTCTTCAAAGCCTACAATACACGGGTATGTTTAAAAAGTGAAGTTAATCGATAGTTTGCACTATCTGTAGAATTGTGGAAAGGCGATAGCCTGACCCAGCGCTTTTCTATGAAAATGAAGCAGTTGAGGCCCAGGCCAGCCGAGCAACTTGGCCAGGGCTGTGGATCTGCCTCACAGCAAGGCCAGGAGTGGGCTCCTCACAGCCCAGGTTTGGAAGCTGGAGCCCAGTTCCATCAAGGCCCTTCTCCAAAACACAGAACAGGTGGACTGCACCCAGGCACTCCAGAGCACTTATGTCTCAGTAACCCTTGTTCATCCAAAGCAGCATACGATCCAGCGCCGCTGCCCACCCTTACCTGAGAAACGGGACTCCTCTCTTACCCCCTCATGAGTCCACAGTGCTTCCCCTAGCCTGTTCATAGGTGCCCTCGCATCTGAGCTGCTCCTGACCCTCAGAGCAGAAGTGAGCTGAGGCTCACCCCCCAGGAGCTTTTTAGAGAGGATAGAGGTGTGTGCACACCTTGTTGAGAAAGTGCCACACCGGATCCTGCCTGTGTCCCCAGCCATAACAGTGAACTGGTATGAGGATGACAACACACAATGGCAGCCATCACCTGAGCTCCTGCTGCGTGTCAGACACCCCGCTAAGTGCCGTCCTCCGTTATGGGGCCCTCACGACAGCCCCACGAGTACCAGCGGTGTCCTTGTGTTACAGATGAAGCCATGTAGATGCAGAGAGATGTTACAGAAAGTGCCAAAGCAAGCACGAGGAGGCGGAGGGGCTGGGCTCCAGAGTGTTCTCAGAAGCTGGCGCAAGGACGGTTCGGCTGTGTCTTTGCCAACCACGTGCCACCTGCGTAGTCCCCGGTGAATGTGCTGTCTCTTTTTGTGTGTTCGTCGCGTTTCATTTTCCTGAGCAGGTGTGGTCCTGGAGAACGGCAGGCGTACTGAACTTTTGCCAGTGGATTGACAGTTTAAGCAGTGCTCCAGAATGCTGTGTCGCATCCTTGCCGCGTCTTGTACACTCTTTTGCATATTCAAAAACGCTTGGGCGCATGGATCCAGTATATGTGTTGAGAGGTACTAAATATGTATTTTTAATTAAAAATTATAATGAAAAAAATTTTTTAATTCTTTTCATTGGCATCTGTGTTCCCATTTGACTTTCACATTTGTGAGACAATTCTATACTTTTAGACCATTTCTTTTTTCAGGTTTAAATATTCCATCATTTTGTTTGCCTGCCTGCTCACAAAGGAATGGGCTTTCTTATGACTGGAGTGGAAAGTCAGGTTCAGAGCCCTGGACACAAGGACCCATGTGGTGGTCGGGAGGGTGGGCCCTTTGTCCCAACACCTCCCTTTCGGAGCTGGCTCCTGGTGTGCCCACCCACTGGCAAAGGGACTGCCTGCACATAGAGATGGTGGAAGACACTCAGCCCCACCTGTACGGGCTGAAGTCCATCAGTGAGATCGCAGTGCCACGGGGCCAAGCAGGGGCCCTACATGTGCTCCCCCTGCCCTCCCGTTCAGAGAGCAGCCAGCTGGAGGCTGAGGAGGCAGGGGCGCCAGCAGCCCTAACCCCCACCCAGCAGGGTGGCTGCGTGGGGTTTCCCTCAGGGATGGCAACTCCCTTCTGTCGCATGAGGCTCCTTCCTCCCTGCCATCCTGTGGCAGTCCCTTCCTGAACTTGGGGATTTTGAATGGCAGACAGTAGAGTGTTTCATTATAGGGTATGCATGCCTAGAAATAATAAAAGTCAGGCCAGGCACAGTGGCTCACACCTGTAATCCCAGCACTGTGGGAGGCTGAGGTGGGCAGATCAGTTGAGGTCAGGAGTTCAAGACCAACCTGGCCAACATGGTGAAACCTCATCTCCACTAAAAATATAAAAATTAGCCAGGGTGGTGGCACACACCTGTAATCCCAGCTGTTTGGGAGGCTGAGGCACAAGAATCACTTGAACCTGGGAGGCGGAGGTTGCATCCAAGATCGCGCCACCTCACTCCAGCCTGGGTGACACAGAAAGACCCTGTCTGAAAGAAAGAAAGAAAGAGAAAGAGAAAAAGAGAGGGGGGGGAGGGAGGAAGGAGAGAGTGGGAGGGAGAGAGAGAGAGAGAGAAAGGAAGGAAAGAAGGAAGGAAGGAAAGGGAGGGGAAGGGAAGAAAGGAAAGGAAAGAAAGAAAAAAAGTAAATATCCTAGGTTATTCCAGTCTGGGGAAATTTGGGGTGGATCAGGAAATAGTGTACCACGGAGCCATCAGACACAGCCCAGCGACAGCAGTGCTTTCCATCCTAGGAGCGGCATCACTGTTGTACGGGTGCGTGAGTGCCCAGCACAAAGTAGGGTCTTTGTGGAAGGAAGGAGGAAGGAATAGTTGCAGAGAAGGGTCAGCGTAGTGTGTGCTTGGGAGGTCTGCTCATCGTGATCCTGGCCTGCTACTTTCACTCACACCCCTGGCAGTGTAGGTGCCTGTTGCTGCAGACACAGGCCTGGAGGGGCTGATGAGTGCATGTGACATTGCGGTGATGAGACAGTGAGTGGGGTTTATTAATTAGCAGATGTGTATTGAATGCCTGCTCCATGCCCGGATCTGAGGCCACGATGGTGACTTTGTTTGTCCTTCCCAGGGAGATAAATACAGAGAGATGAGGAGGATGGTGAGACGAGCACCAGTGAGCGCTCCCACGGCCTGCGGGAGACAGGCCTTTAGACAGGCAAGGCGCTCTCAGGCGCTTCACCAAGTTATTGTAGTGCTGGTTACCAATCACGGTGCTCCGCGAGCTTTGGGATCAACCCTCATTTTACTGTGGAGGGAAGGCCAGTGCTGTTTCCCCATGGACCATGTTGCCTGCAGTCTCCTCAGGGAGATGGGGAGTTGCTAAGCTTTTGAAAAGATAATGGTTTTGTCTCCCTCCCTCCCTCCCTTCCTCCCTCCCTTCCTTCCTTCCTTCCTTCCCTTTTTTTTTTTTTTTTTTTTGACAGAGTCTCACTCTCTCGCCCAGGCTGGAGTCCAATGGCACGATCTCAGCTCACTGCAACCTCCACCACCCAGGTTCAAGCGATTCTCCTGCCTCAGCCTGCCCAGTGGCTGGAATCGTAGGCACGTGCCACCACACCCAGCTAATATTTTGTATTTTTAGTAGAGACAGGGTTTCAGCCTTTTGACCAGGCTGGTCTTGAACTCCTGACCTCAAGTGATCTGCCTGCCTCGGCCTCCCAAAGTGCTGGGATTACAGGCATCAGCCACCATCCCGGCCTGGCTTTTGTTTGATAAAGCTACATTTAAACTACTAGAGGTAAAAAGTCTCCTGGGTCAACTTGGTAAGGTTGATTAGGACCTTAGAGAGCAGGGAGGAAACTACGTGACACCTGACAACAACAGGAACCGGAAGGGACAATTTTGGAGATGGGCTGAGATTTCATGCAAGGGAAGTTGGTGCCCAAAAGGGACATGGAAGACTGGGGAAGCTGTCAAGAGTACATTTACTGCTTTTTCTCCATGGTGGTCAGGAATTTAGAATTTCTTCCTCCTTAAACATACACAGTTCTTAATGGTGAGATGATTTTCTGCCAGCAGGAGGCTCGGAAGAGAAAGGTCCATGGACGAGTATTTTTGCTTTGCTCGACATGTTTCTGCCAGCCTCAGCTGGAGAGCTCTATGCTCCTGCCCTGCCCAGATCCCTCTCTGCAGCTACGGGATCAGCTGGCGGTGCCTACTGCTGCTTGCACGCTGTCCCCACTCCCCCCCGCCCCCAGGCCTGACCTGTACCCTGTCCCCTTGCTTTCCACACTGTAGCCCTAACACCTCCTTCACATCTCTGAATGGCTCCGAGTCCTTCTGCTCACAGCCGTGGTGTAGCCTGTCTTCCTTGCCACGTGTACTTCCTGTCCTCACCTGAGCTCCTCCATGCCCTGCGGGACCGAAAGAGACATGCTCGGGGAAGTCCTCCCTGACCTCCTCCTTTTTATTGCGATTGTCACCATTGGTCATCATCTGCAACTTGGGTTTGTGTAACTGACTCTCTATTGCACTAGTCTGTGAGGTTTAGGAGGCTGCGTAGGTTCTTCACACTTTCCCTGAGGCTGAGCATTAAACAACAAATGAACAAAGAACCCTTCTTGAGGACACTGAAGAAATGAAGAAAGAAGGTACAGCCGGAGGTGGCATTTGTAGGTATTCTAGTGTGAATTCATGGCAGAGCCAAGGGACAGCGTTTCAGGAAGGATTGTAGAGCATCGTGATCTGTTAAGAGTTCTCTGAAAGTTTTTGCACCTTAAATGCCATCTGTTGCTAGGGAGGAGTCAGAAATGATACAGAGAAATCTCCGAAAAAGTAACCGAGTCCCCTTTCTCCTTCATCCGGGTACACCTCTGTTGAGCAGTGAGTACATTCTGATGCTCTTCCCGGAAGTGGACGTTAGCAGCGCCTGTCCTCTGCCTGTCTTGGCAGGTGTGCTGTGACCCTGGGTGGGGCCAGACCAGCGGCATCTGGTGCCCTCACCCGGCTGCCAGGAAAGGTCACTGTCTTTCCAGGTGCCACACCCCCAGTTCCATCATCTTCGGCCAGCAGTCAGTGTCATGTCTGAGTCTCCATGTGACAAAAGGAATAGGTGTCAGCCGAAGCAGCTAGCTGATGGCATTTGTGCGTGAGTCTCTTCCGACTTAAATTGGACCTTGTCTGAAATCAATGTGTACCCAAAAGTCCATAAGCCACTCTCAGAGTTTTCTCTGACCACTGTGCCTAAGATACTGGCCCCAGTGAATTCATGTGGGCCCACCCTAAGTCAACTCTGAGAGCCCCCAGAAAATCGAGGCTATGTTGTGTTGGTCCGTGAGGCTTAATGGATGTGGCCTCCCAGCATCACAGGTTTCTCATTATTACTCTTGCAGTAAATATTTTAAGTCTTCTTTTACTGGTGTTGAAATCGGCTTCCAGAGGACTGTGGCATGCTCCACTGTAGTGGCCCTGGCTGGTTCAGAGGGAGCCCCTGCTCCTAAGGATGGGGCACAGCAGAAAGACTTGAAATATTTTAAGCCAGATTCTTCAGGCTTAGGAAACATGCACGCCACCCAGCTATGAATTATGTCTGCTGATCTACCACCACCACCACCCTCACTCCCGTACCCAAACCCCTTGGTCAAAAACTGTCACTGTGTTCTTTTCAGCTCACCCATATATACCACATTTTCAGATGGGAGTCAACAGTTTGGCTCGTTTAAGGGGGATGGTTTGGGAGAGGAGCAGTGAGGCTGGTGGAAGGGTGGTTTTAATTTTTCAGGGCTCTTAATCGAAGTGACTGAAAGTCAACTCAAAAGGAACTGAAGGGGAACAAAAGAAAATGAGAAGTTGGCTCAGATGATGGAGAAGTACAGTTGGATCCAGGGGTGCAACTCTTAGGTGGGGCCTGTCTGTCTGAGCCTCTCCCTGCTCACGTCTGCCCTTCACTCCTTACATGAACCTCTGCAGCGTGGGCAGATGCTGCTGCAGCCCTGGCCGTGTCCTCCATGGGATGGTATTTCCCCCATGACTGTAGCAAGGGTCCCGGGAGTGCCCTGACTACACAGATATGAGTCATGGGCCTTCCCCCATGGCCAGCAAAGGCGGGGGAAGGCTTGGGGTGAGATGGGGCCCTTCTCAGAGAGGAATTTTGTTTGACTAAGAAAAGGGACAAAGGGTTCTGAACAGATCAAGACAACAGAACCACTACATTAATCTCCTGTGGCCGCCCTGTCAAAAAATCCTTAAGTTGAGTAAATCTGAGTTTTTTCCCTTTACCTATTGAAGTATTATCATAAATTTTTGCCCTTCACACTCTGAATAGTGGAAGCTGATCTTAGCAGCATAGCTAAAAAACCAGACGCAAATTAAATGAATATGCAACAACACAAAAACTCTTAGAAGCTGAGCTGAACACGAGTTATATTCTAACTCTTAAATGGAAATGTGCTTTGGTCACTTTATACCATAATCAGATCTTACCAGATCTCCGTAGTACTTAATAATAAAAGCTTTTCGTAATATTTAGCTGACTTTAATAATAGGTCCTGACTCTAGTGGGGGAAATCCCTACAGATCAATAATCTCCATTCTTAGCAAAATAGCATTTTCAATAAAAGCTTTCTGATGAAATTTGGTTTACGTTACACATCTGATCAGTAGCAAAAATTAAATGATTTTGCCACAGAGCTCCCAAAACTTGAGCGCACCCTGCCTAAATGAATTGGCTTGAATATGTTTCGGAAGTACCAAGTTTGTTTGACACTTTATCTGAAATCTCCAGAACTCCAGCTGGAAGATGACAACCAGAGCATGTTTTAAAGTCGTCTGTTATAACATCCCTTCATCTGAAAAAGGATATAAAAGATTTTGACTTTAAATTTGCTGACATTAATAATGGATGACATACTCAGGCTTTTATTAGAACCCAATCTTTAATGTCTGTAATCTTATTCAGGAAAGTTAAAACGTGCTTATTATCAATAAAAATAAAACTTGTGATCAGAGATCCAGTAGCTTGACGCTGCAAATCACCACAAAAGCAGAAAGTGTAGTTTACCTTTAAATCCAACTCAGCTATTTGCCACTTAAAATTATACTATCTTCAACCCTGTAATCCCAGCACTGTGGGAGGCCAAGACGGGTGGATCACAAGGTCAGGAGATCGAGCATAGCTAACATGGTGAAACCCCACCTCTACTAAAAAATACAAAAAAACTAGCCGGGCGAGGTGGCAGGCACCTGTAGTCCCAGCTACTCGGGAGGCTGAGGCAGGAGAATGGCATAAACCCGGGAGGCAGAGCTTGCAGTGAACTGAGATCCGGCCACTGCACTCCAGCCTGAGCGACAGAGCGAGACTCCGTCTCAAAAAAAAAAAAAAAAAATTACACTGCCTGCTCACCGAGTAACAAATATTATTACCTACAGTGCACATGTTATTTTATTATTATGAAATGCAGATAAAGTCATGGCACAATTTGTGGCTGGTCTTTAATGTGGCACCTGTGGAGGTGACTTGGTTAAGGAGTTTGTTCGCTCTCCTTGCTGTCCATCTTGGGCAGCTCTGTGCTCAGGAGTTGTGCGTCCTTGCCTTCCAACCTGGCTGCTGACTGGTCTGGGAGACCTCGGGCGAATGCTGAGACTCTCCAAGCCTCTGTCACTTGTCTCATTTGTGGAGCACACTGTCAAGTGCCCAGGGCCCCTGTGTAGAGCAAACAACATTGCAGCTACTGGAGGTGCTGGAGGTAGGGGGTCTCCTGCCCCGCCCAGTCCCCTGGACCACACACACATGGGATCCCAGGACTCATTTCCCACAGCAGCAGCCTGAGAACAACTGGCCAAGCTGCTGCAGACTGAACTGCAACTGGCCAAGCTGCTGCAGACTGTGTTCCCCCCATTCATATGTTGAAATTCTAACCCTTAATGTGCTGGTGCTGGGAGGTGATTATGTCATGAGGGTGATGCCCTCATGAATGGGATTCATGCCCTTGTAAAAGAGACCTCAAAGGGCACCCTCGCTGCTTCTGCCATGTGGACACAGCAAGGAGGCACCATCCGTGAACTAGGAAATGGGCCCTCACCAGACACCAAATCTCCTGGGGCCTTGACATAGGGCTTCCAGCCTCCAGAACTGTGAGAAATAAATGTCTGTAATTTTACTCTCTAAGTCACTTGGTTTACGGTATTTTGTTACAGGCGCCTGAACCAATTAAGATACCATCAGATCTCTAAGGTTTCTTCTAGAACTTAAACACCATAATTTTATGATAGATTTAAAGAGCTTGAGATGCTCTCTGAGCCTAGTCTTCAATGTAAGAGTTAAAATCCTGCTCACTGCTGAGCATGTCTCATGAAACAGCATCTTGCTTTTTTTTTTTTTTTTTTTTACGGTAACTTTCATTCTTTCATTCTTTTTCATGCAAAGATGTAGCAGTTTAAACATTATTGAACAAGCTGTAGATAAAGTCATTACTTGGTGAGAAAATGCTGGTTCATCTAATACACAGCATGCCAGCCATTGGAAGGGTTTTGTAATGGTCACATTCTAGATCATCGCAGTATCATTTATCTGAAGCACGCTGCTGTGACACCTCCAACCAAAATGCTCAAAACCAGGTAAATTCTGTGCAGTAGGATTTTATGATTAACTTGAGAATTGAAAGAAAAACATTTCATCTCTTGTCCCAAGTCTTGCTAAAACACACAACCGCACACCATCCCTCGGTCAGGGCAGGATGGGAGGAATTGAAACTGTCTGGGTGTTCTGCATGGGTGAGGGCCCGCCTACCTCACATCTCCCTGAAGGATCCCCCTGGCCTGCAGCCTGCTTTGGAGTTCGCTATTGACCCCAAGGTGAGCAGGCTCCAGGGACGTGCCGGCAAATGTGCTCTTCCAAAAGGCGACACAGACAGGTGAGCAGGGGCCCCGGACGATGGGGGCTCCCAGTCTGCCATATTCTGGTTGGCTATGGTTTCATTATGGTAGCTAAAGACAGACCGAGTCTGAGAAGTGGATGTGAGGATTTGTCTGTCTTGTGGAGAAAATATGTAAAATTCTGTGAGAAAAAAATTGTGTTACCCTGTTAAAATAAACACACATTGGAGTGCAAATTGTGCCTCTGTTACAACTGGAAGCAGTAGGTGGTTTTACTTTAATGAAGGATCAGGCGATGAAGCAGAGATGCATAGAAAAACTCCACACAGAGAATGAAAGGAAACTGGGATCCCGGTGCCGCCTCTTTACCTACAAGGTAATGAGTTTGCCTTCAAATTAGAGAGAGGCGGTCGCTTAGAACCTGCACCACTCAGGGACTTGCCCTCGGTCAGGACGCACAGCTGCAGTGCTCCCGTCTCCCAGGCGCACATGAATCCCTGTTTGTTCTGCAGCAGAAATCTTCCCTTTGAGATGTCCTGGCTGTCACCTGGCTGGGTCACAGCTCCAGGTGAAGTCCAGGGAAGAGGAGAAGGATGAGGGATCACTGAGTCCCCTGAGCCTGCCCCCATGTAAAGGCTCTCCTGACTCTAGGGTTGCAGTTTACTTAATTATCCTTTCTTACACAGAAAGGCCACCTGCACTCTTGGTGCACTTTTCTCTTCCCACTCCCCCTCCTACCACTGAGACACCTTGCCCAGGCACCCTCCCCCTGGCCACAGCTTTCTTGCTCTGGTATCCTTAGCAGTCAGGAGGACTGAGCACATTAAATCTTCGTATGCCAGCATTCAGGGTCTCCCATCCCTTCTGTTCTAGATGACCCTGGCTCTGGCCATTGGGCAGGATGAAGGTGCAGGGAAGAAAAGGGACCTGCTTTCTCAGCAACCCAGCAACTTGGTCCCATTGACGTCTTTCCCACACAGTACCCCTCCAGCCTGCCAAGACCTGTTAACTGCTGTTCTGGGGCCCTGGCCTGTCACTGGTATTACATTTCTTATCCAAAATCTTCATTATCTGAACCTCAGCCCCTCTCCCATCTGGAGACACAGGGGCCTGTTCATTCTGTAGAGAAAGAGAAAAGGTTTCTCTCCGCCTGGGCGTGCAAGCAGGCAGGGAGGGAGTGGAATAGATTCTTGCCACCCCAATTGAGAGTCCTAGTTTCATTTCCCATAGAAATCATATTACAGATGATAATGCTTTCCATAAAAACCATGCTGGATGCCAGTCACTATCAGAACTATGCTTCTTGACTATTATGGATTAAATGGGGATTTACTGGGTGTGCAGTCTGTGCCACATCACTGGCTGGGTATGTTGGGCCAATTCCCTGACCTCTTGTAGCCTCAGTTTCCTCATTTCCATGAATGAAGAAGTTGCCCACTTTGTCACAGGACTGTTGTGAGGGTTTAGATAACATAGGTGTCAGTAAAGTCAGGTCCCTCTCCATCCCCAGACACCTGCCTCTTGAATTTCACTGCACCAGCAGCTACATACAGCACTGCTCCCATGGAAGAACCTTTGCTTTCCAGGTGGCAAAGTCTGGCAGGCAGGCTTTCTGTTTTGGTGGCCATCTGACACTGATAGGATGATGACCAAGTGTTTTTAAAGAGGGCTTTGGCCTTCTTTTGGTAAAATATCATTTAGAGCAACAAGAAAGCCACAGCTTAGTTAATAAGAGTAATCATTGTTATCCACAGAGCACTTCCTGTGCTTCATAGCATCAGCTGAATGCCGGTGCCTGTCATGGGCCAGATTGCATCTTCCTGAAATTCATATGAAGTTCCAATCCCCAGGACCTCAGAAGGTGATTGTGTTTGGAAATGGAGCCTTTACAGAAGTGATTAAGTTAAAATGAAGTCACTGGGGTGGGCCCTCATCCAGTCTGACTGGTGTTCTTATAAAAAAGGAGATTGGAACACAGACATACTCAGAGGGAAGACCATGTGAAGACACACAGGAAGAAGACAGCATCTGCAAGTCCAGGAGAGAGGCCTTGCAAGGAACCAACCCTGCCAGCACCTTGCTTTGGACTTCCAACCTCCAGAACCGTGAGGAAATAAATGTCTGTTGTTTAAGCCACCCAGTCTGTGGTACTGATTATGGTAGCCTGAGCAGACTAACATGTTCACATTTGGGGGGTAAGAAAATCAGTACACAGACATTTATTAAGTAATTTGACCAAGAGCATGCAGCTCTCGGTCAGTCTGCACTGACCCTCTGAGTTGCCCCAAAGACTACTTAAGAGATCACATTCGAACAAAACAGGTTAAAATTTCTGCTGCATGCTTGCTATGTACAGTGTTCCAGTCTTAATGGAGAAGTATAAGCTCTGTGCAGGCAGAAAGCATGCTTGTCTGCTCATTTCACCCTCCATCAAAGTCTAGGTTTGTGCCTGGTATGTCTCAGGAACTCAGTGGCTGTATTAATTAATTTAAATTACTGTATTTTGTTTTTGAAAGAATTCACTAAAGTAGAATATTCATGTATCAATTATGTATAACATATTGTGATGGCCACTCTCTAATGTCTTTTTTGCTGATCTTGTCGCCTTTATTTTCATGGCCTGATGAATATTCCGAAACCCGCTCTTCCACAGGCGTTTTTTTCTCAAATAGCTTTTGTAAGTTACATGTTTGCAAAGGTCCATTAAAAGTGTATTGTTCATTGTTATTTCTTGACATCATTGTTGCCAATAAAAGTTGGCCTCAGCCTGGCCCCGGTGGTCCCAGCTTGCTAGCCGTTTGATAAGGCCGTAAGGCCTTCCTGCTTGAACTTCGGGCACCACTGCCTTCTGGACAGAAAAAGTTCGCTTTCATGGATGGCCTGCCTTCCGGATTGTGGAGCTGTGGTGTTATCCTGGTGCTCTCATTGTGTAGTTGAACCATCCTGCATTTGAAATCCCATGAAAGGATGAGTTCTCAGATTTGGAGGTTTATGTTTTTGTATAATGTGGGTTAACCCAAAGTAGAGATCTAAGTGTTTCACCTGTTCTAATATTCTGGCGTACTCTTGTGTTGCCCATGCACGTGAATAAAATGTGGTACAAAGAGAAATGTCAGAGGACATTAGCATAAATGAATCAGTGTATTTGCTCTGAAACGTACGTGGCCTCACATGCCTCCTGGTGCTGCGTGGGTGCACGTCCTAGGACAGTCTGCTGGGCAGGGCTGATCTGCCCCAGGGGGGCAGCGGCCCAGCTCTCCACCATTAAGGACAATCAGCCTTTTTCCCCTCTTGACTTCCTGCCCACTCAGCAAGGCGATAGAAGCACAAGTAATTCTTAGGACTGATCCCCTTTATTCTAGTTTAAGGAAGAAAAGGAGAAAGGGGTACAAGAAGCTACCCATGGAAGTGCTTTGAGGAAGTCATTTTGAGGAGTCTACAAATGACCAAACCTCCACACTGGTTAAGATAGAGGTCAAAGCAGAGCTGTGGTGGGAGCACTCATCTCTCAGGACAGCTAAGGAAGGCCAGGTCTGCCTGTGTGGGGTGTGTCCCCAGCTCTGGGGCAGACATGCTTTCCTCTCGTAGAATGTTCCAGAATTCCATGCATTTTAACACAGTTAAAACATTTTTACCTTAGGGCTTTTCTAGCATTTTTCATCACGCACAGGAAGAAATGTTTCTCATTCTGATTCAATACTCACATCTGTGACTGAAGAAACAGTACTTACTGTAATTGTGTTTGATGCACTGAAATTTTCTTCTTTATTCCCTTAAATTCAACACATACCTGTAGGCTGGTTGCAACCCATTAAACTAGTTTTTATGATCCACTAGTGGGCTTTGAATCACAGTATGAAAAATTGTGTCTTCGATTTAAGGTATCAGCTAAGTTTTCCTAATGCACTCATCACAGTCTGTTGTGGGAAATTAGTCTGCTGTTTTGAAAGAAGAGAATAATTGTAAGACGAGAAGAAAGGTGAAGATGATGGGTTTTGCCCATTAGGGCTGTTATGCTGCCCAGGGGTGAAGGTGAGGGCAGTGAGTGTCCCAGGAGTGGAGGAGGCAGTGGCAAGGCAGCTGGGGGCAGGGCAGGTTATGCAGGCTGTGCTCCCTAAGACTGGATGGTCTTAAGAGTTCTAAGGGGTCTTTGAATTCATTTAGTCTGACTTCTCACCCATTCAAGGAATGAAAAAGGTATTTTTTCTGCATTTACACTTTATTTTTCTCAGAGGCACAGGGATGCTCTAAAAATGGTTATTTCAGAAGGAAACTTTCTACTCTTCCCATTATCTTTTGTGTCAGTGGTACTTCCGCATTTTTTGGTTTTGTTTGATTTTAGAGATGGGGCCTCCCTCTGTTGTACAGGCTAGAGTGCAGTGGAGCGATCACGGCTCCCTGCGGTCTCGAACTCTGGCTCAAGCCATCTTCCCACCTCAGCCTCTCCAGTAGCTGGGCCCACAGATGTGCACCACAGGTGGCTAATTTTTTTATTTTTATTTTTTTAATTTTTTGCAGACACAGGGTCTTGCTATGTTGCCTAAGCTGGTCTCAGACTCCAGGCCTCAAGCAATCCTCCCGCCTGGGCCTCTCAAAGCCTGGGATTCCAGGCGTGAGCCACCGTGCTGGCCCTGTGACATGTTTTTATGGGTAAAATAGATCAGTTTAAGTAGTTCTCAACTTTAAGTAACTTCACAACTACAGGAGGCAGCTGCCAGCAACCTTATTTTTCTGATGGTAATTACAGTTTGTAAGCACTGTCCATGTGCCCCCTTGTATTTAACCGCCAGAGAAACTGCGTGGAAATCCCGGTAGGCTAGGGAGTGGGGTGGTGCCCAAGTGCCCCGCGCCACTGAGCCTTGCTGTGTCTCCACAGGCCTTGGCAAGACGCGCAGGAAGACCAGCGCGCGGGACGCGTCCCCCACGCCCAGCACGGATGCTGAGTACCCCACCAATGGCAGCAGCGCCGACCGCATCTACGACCTCAACATCCCGGCCTTCGTCAAGTTCGCCTATGTTGCCGAGCGGGAGGATGAGCTGTCCTTGGTGAAGGGGTCACGTGTCACCGTCATGGAGAAGTGCAGCGACGGTTGGTGGCGGGGCAGCTACAACGGGCAGATCGGCTGGTTCCCCTCCAACTACGTCCTGGAGGAGGTGGACGAGGCAGCTGCGGAGTCCCCGAGCTTCCTGAGCCTGCGCAAGGGCGCCTCCCTGAGCAATGGCCAGGGCTCCCGCGTGCTGCACGTGGTCCAGACGCTGTACCCCTTCAGCTCAGTCACGGAGGAGGAGCTCAACTTCGAGAAGGGGGAGACCATGGAGGTGATCGAGAAGCCCGAGAACGACCCCGAGTGGTGGAAATGCAAAAATGCCCGGGGCCAGGTGGGCCTCGTCCCCAAAAACTACGTGGTGGTCCTCAGTGACGGGCCTGCCCTGCACCCTGCGCACGCCCCACAGATAAGCTACACCGGGCCCTCGTCCAGCGGGCGCTTCGCGGGCAGAGAGTGGTACTACGGGAACGTGACGCGGCACCAGGCCGAGTGCGCCCTCAACGAGCGGGGCGTGGAGGGCGACTTCCTCATTAGGGACAGCGAGTCCTCGGTAAGTTCGCTGCGCCCGCAGCTCTGGCTGGAGGCAGTAAATGCGGCTTGCACAGTGGCTCTGTGTGCCACGTCCATTTCACATTGTGTGAGTACACCAGAAAGGCGGGAGATGCAGATGAATGCAATTTAGTGTAATGTTTGCTACTCCGTGATTTCCTTGCATCTGTTTTGGGGATCGTAGGTGTCCATTTCTGGAGGTGGGAGGTTAACTAAAAAAATGTTTGTAGCTGACAAAAGTGGTTCTGCCTCTCTCGGAAGATTCCCCCTCTTGTATTTTACAGACTCAAACATCATTTTCTCTCCTGGTTGCCCATTCTGTGGACGTAGAAGGCCCGAGTGATTTACTTTATTTCTACTCGGTCTGTTTCCCAGAGAAAGCAATCTTTGCAAGACTGGTGGCTGGTTTCTGACACCGCCTTTTGTTGTTTACTTGCTTTCTCTTTGTAAACCGTATAATCCCAAGGTCATTGCCACGGCAGGCAGCGCCACTGAGTTCATCTCTGAAAAGCTTTTAAAGCACTTACGAGATGAATTGAAAAGTAAACAAGGGTTCTTGAGAGAGATGAGTTTTGTGTGTGTGCAGTGGGTTGGAGATATGAAGCCACTCGACTGGGGCAGCAGACCCACTTCCAGCGGTGGGCAGGCTGGGGGCAGTGAGTTTCAGGCATGGGGGTGGAGCCTGCATCCCAGAAGGCAGCCTTTTCATGTGTGAAGGAAGTATTCGACCAGTTTTGCAAACGTCTTTACAAATACACCTTCTACAATCAAGAGACTTCCAAAACAAGCATTTAGGAGATAATGTTTGATGTATTTGAATTGTATTCGTTCTAGTAGGCTTCAATTTCATTTTTAAATACACACTGTAAGACTAGTAAGTATGTACTACCTGCTGCCCCTGCTGTCCTCTGAAAAGGTTACTGGCACAATAAATAAGTGCACATTCAGGAGTCCTGTTGACTGATCAGAGAAGCATTCAAAGCCCTCCAGAGAAAGGCAAATGGGATCTTCTCCTCTTTGAGGAAGGAGCATCGTGGTGGTGGAAACTGGACTCCTTTGTGGTGTCATCAGTTTTGCGGAGCCTTAGATGTGCTTGGACGGGAATGCCAGCCTGAAAGCTAACTTCATCTGAAATCTGAACTCTGAGATTTTCTTATCAAGTCACCAGAGTTTATCATTCCTGGCAAGACATCACATTGAATTGTTCTCACATGACGAGAGCTCTGTGCACCACTTCCTTTAGATTGGGTTTGAAGCCTTAAGCAAATTAAGGACAGCAGCGCTTTTAACTCAATCGAGCAGAAACTTAGAGAAAGTGCTGGAAAACCAATTACAATATTAAGTGCTTGGTCCAGAGTCCTTAAGGGCTAAGTATAATGCACAAAATATGATCTTGGCTTAAAATGTTTGAGTTTGAAGAGACTTCTCAGAAGGAAGTCCTGCAGTGTGGAGACATTGCTCCCAGTCATTATTCTTTCTGCCTAAGATTTGGGGAGAAGAGGCAAGACTTTGGAGAGTAGATGAAAAAGGTGTTCTCCGGGGTTGCTGGCCTTAGGGAGGACCTATGGCTTTTCTGTGGAACATGCACAGGTGGTCACTGTTGTCTGAATTCAGGGACCAGATCCCTTTGGATAAGGAGGGATGCATACATAGGCTGGGTTTCATCTCAGAACTCTACACCCCACTGTCTCAGTTGCCTTGCATTGTTAGAGAATGAGTTAACTTTTTCAAAAGAACTAAAACACTAATTGTTTGTATTTCCTTTTAACAATTTTTTAATTGGGGGCCTTTCAAGATGTTTTGCATTCTCTCCTAACTTAGAAAGTCAAGGAGCAACATGTATGATTCCAGGAATATAGGGTGGAAAGGGCTTTACTGGCACTTGCATCGGCTCTGCACACAAAGCAGCACCATCTTGGTCTGAGGCTCCACGTGGCCTGATGCTGTGCAGGGCAGCTTGTCCTGATGGATCTTGCCGTGACACAGGCCATTTTCAGCTGTTAGTGTGCATGCCTTGTGCCACGGGGATTCTACAAGAGCCCTGAGGTGTATGGCTTCTTTTCTCCTGACCGCAGAACCAGGCCAGGTTTGCTGCGTTTCCTGTTCATGACCGAGGCTGTTCTTAGCTGTCATCTGTGACTGCCAGGGACGTGTCCTGGTGGACAAGTGGACAAGTCCTTTGCTTGTTTTTTTTCCCACGATCCACTGCCTCCCCCCATCCCCATGTGTTTTCCTGCTCATTTTGGCATTTCCCAGGTTAGAGCTGGCTTTCACAGCCACCACCAGGCCACCAAGAGCCCTTAGGTTCATGATCTGACATAATTCCTTCACAGCATGCCAGGATGGAAAGGTTTCTGAGGGGTTCAGCCTCCCTGCAGGACTCAAAGGCAGGCATCTTCATTTAATTTCCTTTTCTCTTGGAATCTTTGGGCCTGGGCCTTTAATTGAGGTTACCACATGAAGCCTGGCTTCTGGATAAGCACAGCTGTTTCTTTTGAAATGGATCTTCAACATGCGTATCAGTTTTTAAAATACCCTGAGTGACTGCAGTGTAAATGAGCTAGACCCTTGCTTGACGATATTGAGAGGTGCTTATTTCAGGGAGGACAAACATTGCCACATCCTGCGCTATCCACTATCAGCAAGTGCTGGGTATTTCAGAAGTATCTGTTGGATATGTTAGATGAATCAGTGAACTAACCAATGAACGAACCTGTTGGGCCCTCTTTCCTGTCGTGAACTTCAGTGCCTACTGCTTGTTCTTCCATTTCTTCCTCCTCCGTCGCTCTCCTCTCTCATCTACAATTGTCGTTTATCCTTAGCAGCTAAAGGTGATATATTGTTGGTGCTTATTCTCCATATTTCGTTACCATACCTTCACCTGTGAGCTATACCTGCTTGAATCCAGATAACTCAGAAATCCTACTCACCCTGTGTATGTCCCTCATAAATCCTTTTATATTACATTTTGTCCACATTGATTCTATGGATGTGGCTAGAAAGCTGTACTTAAAATGAACAGTAACCCTTTACTGGGTTTCTGGTAAACTGTACAAGTTGTCAGTATTTTATTTTCTTAATTGCTGCATCCCCCCTCCTTGTAAAGGTTGTTCCGAAAGTGACACATCACAACTAGGATATGGTTGGAAAAGGTGCACAGCTGGCCTGGGTGACTTGCTGGACAGCATCAGCCACAAGTCTGGGAGGCCATTTTCCTCTGTAAGATTTTAGATCCCGAAGAGATCATGTATTTATTATGTCCTGCAATAGTATTAGATACTAATATTGTCATACAATACATTTGTTTCCAATAGAGAAAAACTCTCCTGCTAAGGATAATTTAACGCACATATTGGCCATACTAAAAGTCAATGGATGTTTCATTTCTGTTTTTTGAAATACATTAAAAGAGTTTGGCCAGGAAGTAAAGTAATTAGAATAGTTCCTTTCTGTATTTTCAAAGTTATTTCTTATAGAAATTATAACTTCTACCCAAAACTCTATTTTCAGGCATTTTCATCATTCCATTTCTCCAAATAATGATTCTCAAACTGTGTAGTGTATCAGAATCGCCTCGAGGCTTGTTAAAACAGAAATTACTGGGTCCTACCTGCAGTGGTACTGATTCAGGAGGTCTGGGGCCCAAGAATTTGCATTTCTATTAATAGCACGTTTCTTGGTGGTGATGCTGCTGCTTTGGGGACCACACTTTGAAAACCCTTGATCCCTATGATGCATTCCTGGTGGTTTTATACATTCTTGTGACTGTTATTAAAACCATTTCTGCATAATACCACATTTCCAAAATTATAAAAATATTGTCATAAAGCTGAACTTCATTTAGAACTATAGCTTTTGTTGAGTGGAATTTATCTCTTGAAGTGTATGTCTGTTGAGTTTTTTGGGGTTTTTTGTTTTGTTTTGGTTTGGGTTTTTTTGTTTTTTACTGTTTAGAGTTTGAAAATAAACTTGCTGTGTTTCTGCTGGTGAATTGGAAGGAGGCAGTTGTCAGAGCAAAGTGAAAACTGCTTCCAGGGTTTCATGGTTAGGCTCTGCGATCCGTAGGTGTTTCTTCATAAATGAGTTAATGTTGAGATGACTTAACCTTAGGTTGCTGTGAGCAGTGCCTGTAGGCATCTTTCCAGTTTCAAAGATAACAAGTTATTTTTAATTGCCAGGCTTTTTGCCCAGTACAAAATGGAAGTTTTAAGCCTGGATTTTTGTAATAGTTCTAATTTTAAGCATATTTAACTCTTGAAGATGGAAGGGCCTGCAAGACCATGCAGTGCAGGCTGTTATCTCGAACTTTAGTGCTCATCACCTGATTCTGATTCTGCCTTCTCATTCTGGCTGGCTCTTCAATGCTGACCTTTAAAACACACCAAGCAATGCATCCTTTACTGGGATCTGTGAACACAGGCGTCTTGCTAAAAGCGAGTGCTTTTAATACAATCAGTAGCAAACCTGGTCAGTAAGAGGCTCATAATTTCTTTAGGGACCATGGCTCTTGGTTTTTCCCAGAAGGTGGAGTTGTGCTGGCCTCGTTCTGGGAGTTCTCCACGGTTGTCACGCACTGGGGTTAAAATTGCAGCTGTGGCTGCAAAAAAATCCGTGACTATGTTGTCTTATAGATTTAGACATCTCTCTGGTTTACAGAACACCATTGTGTTACAGTGTCCTACAGTGCTGAGTACAGTAACATGTTGTGCAGGTTTGTAGCCTGGGAGCAACAGGCCATACCTTGTCGCCTAGATGTGTAGTAGGCTGTACCATCTAGGTTTGTGTAAGTTCACCCTGATGTTTGCACAATGACCAAATCGCCTGATGATGTATTTCTCAGAACATACCCTGTTATTAAGCCATACATGGCCGTGTGTGTGTGTGTGTGTGTGTGTGTGTGTGTGTGTGTACGTGTATATATATACACACACGTATAAATATACATATATATACACACACACATATATGTAAAATGGCCCTTCTGGTAGGTGTGAAGTGGTAGCTCGTTGTGGTTTTGATTTGCATCACCACATAACTTTTAATCTCGGCTTTACTTTTTGCTTGTCTTCATTCAGGGGGCATATGTCTCCCCTTTTGAGTTGTATTTCTGTGTGGGGTCTCTCATTTATCTGGGGATGTTTCTCATGGCACTATTACTAAGCATTTCTTTAACATGACCTTTGTAGCATGGCACGAGCAGCACAGAGTAACAAAATAGAGTTTCAGATCCCTGTGGAGTTGATAACACAGAAAGCCATTTAAATTAGTTCATTGTAATAACTGATGGTGGAGTCATTTGCAAACTGGTCTGCTCACCCATCTTCCTTACTGCATTGCATTTTAGCATTTTAAAAATCCCACCTACAGTATAGTCATTGGAAGTATAACGCAGTCAAGCATAGATGCTGCCACAAGCGAGCAGGAGAATACCCGTGTATAATTTTCTTCAGCCACCATCCATGGCAATCATTCCAAAGTGTGGTTCCTACACCAGCAGCATCAGCATCACCAGCAAACTTGCTAGAATGCAGATTGCCTCAGCTTGCTGACTTCGAATCTCTGGGGTAGGGCTCTGCAACCTTGGTTTGAAGAAGCCCTCTGAGTCCTTTTTTTCTTCCAAATCCTGAGAACCTATGAACCCCTGAATAATTCCGATGCTCCAATTTGAGAACCACTGCATCGTGGAGTATGCACTTGATTCAAGCCTTTATGCATACTGTTTGTGTAATATAGTAAAATTCTGACTTAAGTTGTCACTCAGTCACATAAGGTATGACACTGTGGAAAGACAAAGAATAACAAGGACAATATTCTAAAGGCCTATACAGTGAGGTGTATTACATGTGGCTTTGGGAAATACATTTGAGGATAGGGAGGGCTAAACACACACATGCATACTAACTGGAAAGTGGACAGGGAATGCTCCGTTTTCCTAGATTAGGTAGATGGGACTTGGAGGGCTGTTCTATAGTTGATGATTGATTTTTCATCATTTATGTAAATAAGGTTACTTCCAAAGTTAATGAGATGAATATTTGAACATGTCAGTGTGGACTGGCTTCAGGCCTGCAGAGTAAATATTTTATAGAGTGAACATTGATAGGAGAATAGGAAATGCTGGTGAGACTCATCACACTTGGGGCAAGGAAGAGAGAATCTGATGTAAAAACAAAGAGCGCTGAGTCACCTGACAGCTAGCAGCATCAGTATAGACAGGAGTTATTTTGATTAAAAGAAGGCTGCCTCAGACAACTAGGGAGGTGACCGAATAGAATGGTGAAACTGAAAGGCAGTTTTTCCGAGATAAAAACAGAGAAACTATTAATCAGTGGATCACGATTTGCCTCTAACCCATTTGTTCTCACTTTTGGGAAGTAAATGAACCACTTCTGTGGATGGAAGAGTGCCTTCCGTAAAGAAGTAGAAGAATAAAAACATGTCTTTACCAAAAGAAAAGAATGATACAACTTGTGATAAGAAGCCAACAGGATGACCTCTCTCTGGGGATAGAAGGAGATGTGCAGATTATGGATGCTTGGAGACTTCAGCATGGCTGGAGATCAGTCCAGGGTCTGTGGGGGGGGCCTGGGGAATCACACAAAGGGCATTTCTACCCTCATCTTTTCATCAAGTCCAAAGTGAAAGATAAGGAGAAGTTTTAAGGTTTAAAGAACCAAAAGGACCTGGAGCAAGGCCCCTTCCTCCCATTTCCTCCTGACCATTGTGCTTAGAAGAAAATCACATTAATACGTAAGCTTTCAGGGATGGAGGAGGAAATAAAGGATATTAAAGTCTATCCTCGGCATTCATTTTTTTTTTTCCTTCTATGAGAAAACAATGATTAAATCTTGAGAGAGGGAAAGGCATATCTGATCAGGACATCTGTTTTATAAATTGCAAAGGTGCTTTTCAGCAAGTATTTGAGGCAATGGATCAAGCTGGTGAAGCCGTAGAGATGGGATCAAAGAGTGTGCTCTCTACTGTTCTTTTCTGAAAGTACCCACTTACCGCAAGCACAAATTGCAAAGAGATGAGGTGTAAGAATTACCTGAAGGAATGAGTAATGGAAGAGGTAGTCAAAATTAGAAAATTTTAAGTCTGCACGTTTGTGGCACACCAGATACTCTGAGCCCGGTGTGGGGATGTGGAGTTAAATAGGGTTCTTGCACTTAGTTATATTCAAACATAGACTCTAAAGCCTAAACAAAAACAACAGTGATCATAGAGGCCCCGAGAGAGGTTGGTTTTCCACCAACCTGTTAATTGTCCTTAGATTCCACTTGGAAAATGACTGTCTGAAAAGAAGGGTCGAATGAATGGGTTGTACTAATTGTTCATTCTCCAGAACCATTGATTCAAAAACTATGAGAACAGAAAAATCCTTCCTTAAAAGGAATACTCACAGAAGGACATAACAGGAAGAAGTGGGCTGATGTTTGAAAATTTGAAGAATTTGCCCAGTAATCAGCACAGAGAAATTACTATATATCAAGTAAGTACAGTATTTGGAGATGGAAAGTGTAGGAAATGTGGACAGTGGGAGGCAGCACAAAGGTGGCGATTAAAGAGGAGAAATCAAAGGGCAGATGTTTCAAAACCCAGGGACTGAGTCTAGTTAGGTTTTAGTCCAACCGTAGAAAATCTTAATGAGTGTCGTGTCCGTCTATGATGGCTTAAAAAGATGTCCATAAATTCTTTACTACTCTGCTTCAGAAGGTAGAACCTGACCCTCTTTCCATGAGCATGGGCTGCACTGAGCAACTCACTTCTAATGACCAAGATGTGGCAGAAGCGATGGAGGGCAGCTTCCAAGATGGGCATTTTGTGGTTGGCTCTTTGCTCTCTGTTGATTTAGGGTGAGCCAGCTGCCATGTTGAGAGTACATTCAGGCAGCCCTACAGAGCCCCCCAGGGGTTCATGTGAGCAGACTGCCTTGGAAGTAGAGCCTGCATCCCCGGTCGAGCCTTCAGATGACTGCAGCCTCAGCCAGCATCTTGACTGCATGTTTCAAAAATGTGTTAAGATTCTTTGACAAGCTTAAATGTAGAGTACTCTGCCATACTATCAGTACTCGTACTTGTTGAGGAACGAGTGTGGCGTGGTCCTTTTTCATCTGATTTCTTGAAGTCTGTTCTAGAAAGCCAACCATGGAAGGACTACAACAGGTGAGAACAGGACTGATGGAGTTGCTTTTATGGGAATCATTCCCTGGCTCCCTCTGGAGGCAGAGTTGTTTTGGGTCAGGAGTAACTCCATCTCCATCAGATGCAGGGACTGACTCACTCTGAAAGGAAGAGACCATACAGCAGTGTCCCAGCTGTCCCTTCAGGGGAAATTCCCTATGAGAGATGTCTGGAGCAGAGCCAGAGTCCTCAGGACAGACTCAGAAAGGTATCTGCAGACTGGCACTCCCTCCATCATGGGCTGCTTTGCCCATAAATCGCATTCCCATCTTTTTCTGGTGGCCAAACATTTGTTGATGGGCTCCAACACTACCGATGTTTGTTCCACATTTTCTTTCTTCCAGTTCTCAAACTGCATCAGAATCCCCTGAAGGGCTTATTGAAACACATGGTGCTAGAGGTTAAAACGCAGATGACTGGGCTCCACCCCAGAATTTCTGCTGCAGCAGGGCTGAGGCAGAGCCTGAGAATTTGCATTTGTTTTTTCTTTTTTTTATTTAATTATTTTGAGATAGGGTCTCACTCTGTCATCTAGGCTGGAGTGCAGTGGCGCTATCATACCTCACTGTAGCCTTGACCTCCCGGGCTCAAGTGATCCTCCCACCCTGACCGCCCAAGTAGCTGGGACCACAGGTACGCACCACCACACCTGGCTAATTATTTTAAATTTTGTGTAGAGATAGGGTCTTGCCATGTTGCCCAGGCTGGTCTTAAAGTCCTGGCCTCAAGTAATCCTGCCACCATGGCGTCCCAAAGGGCAGGTATTACAGGTGTGAGCCACCATGGCTGGCCCCTGAGAACATGCTTCCTAACCAGTTCCCAGAGGATGCTGATGCTGCTGGTCTTAAGAGCACACTTGGAGAACATCTTAACTAGTTCACCTTCACACTTCACTTAGAGGTGTTCAGTGGTAACGTGTAACGGTGTATGTTAGTATACAGATTGGTCTTTTTCAGATTTCCTACAGAAAATTTCAGTTTAAATTAAAGCGCACTCCCCAACTTTTAGCACTCCTGCTTGGCATAAATTGGTTCTACATCCTTAACTTGAAGGTTTCTGGTCAGGAGCCCACGAAATTAAAAATTACCTCTTCTGCTGTGAAAATTTTATTGCTACAACTCATGCGTGCATACAGGGGCACACACACACCATGATGTTAAATTAAGGAGCTTGAATTAAAAGCAAATTTCCCTTATGTAGAAAGTCATCTATTGATCATTTGGCTTAATTAAAATTGGGAGTATCATATATTTACCATGATTCACTCCCATACTGCCTCCACTAAAAATGATGCCACTTTATCTCTAAGTTGAGCCTGGCTTATAGTAAACTCTATAAGTGAGACTGCCCTTCATATTTTCCTAAAGGCACAACTTCTAGTACAGAATATACATCTTTACAGAATATGAATCATCTATAGGCTGAGGCCTAATCTGAGATTAACCTTCTGGTTTCTTCCTGGAGTTTCATCCAGGAGCATGCCCTGGGCCTCACATGGCGATGAGATGGGGCTTTTCCCTTCAAAGGTTTGTTCTTATTTGGTCTATTTGGGACAGAGGTATGCATAAAGACAAACTATACTTACAATTGTTCCTTTCATTCTTTTCTGTTAACAGCTGTGGCTGGTGGGTGAGCCCAGCTGCCTTGCACAATTCGAGTCTTCTCCGACACTCATTCCCCTGAGTTGTCAGTGGCATAAATGGAGTGATTCCTTGTTTTGCAAGAGTTGCACACTTCTTATCAAACATATTTGGGCTTTTGTGAACTCTGTAATAGACAACGGCCTAGGCCTTTGTTAACTGTCTCAGGTCCTGCTGGGAGGTCGCAGAGCGGGGCCGAGCTGCTGGACCCTCAGAGCAGGAAGTTCCTGGGCTTTGAGAAAAGCAGAAAGCTGGTCTGGGAATTCCATGAAAAATTTCAGATGTTAAGCTGCGGTCCTGCCACTGGCCAGGCATGAACCTGATGCTACCTACCAAGCCAGTGGGTAGAGGATTTACCTTGTTTGGGGTCAGTGAGGCTTCTTAACAGTGGGATAGCCTTTGAGCTGAGCCTTAAGAGAATAGTTGATCATGAGGAGACAGAGGATGACCCCAAGAACACCATGAACAGGAGTGACATTGGGACTGGGGGTGGGAAATCCTTTAGTCTGATGGATTGGAACCACAGGCAGGGGCCAGTTGGGTAGGTGAGTTTTACTCTGGGGCCCTTGAGGGGACACCAGACTCCCTCCTCCACTCCACCAGCCACACTGCCTCTTTAGTGCCACAGAACAGGACCTGCTTCCCTTTCTTCACCAAGGTGCCAATTTCCCGAGCAGTCTCTACCAGCCCTGCCTCGGAGAGCACAGGCTCAGCTCCACATTGTCCAGAGGGCTCTCCTGCCCCGCAGTGCATACCTGTGTGTGCACACACATTCACACACATGCACTCACACGCTACACATACTCTCACACACTCTCGATACTCACATACTCCCTCTCATATCTGCACACGCTCACACACTTAGACCTCCAATACCTCTTGCTCCTCTCTCATGCAACTCTGTTTTCTTGTTTTGTTTTCTTTTTTTTTTTTTCATAGAACTTACTGCCCTGTGCAGTCATCTGTCCACCTCTATTTATCTGCTTCCCACACTGGATTGTCACAGAGCATATGTCCTGCATGCACACACACGTATCCAGGGTACCGCCTGCCTGGCATGTGTTAGTAACTAATTGTTATTCATTTAATGAATTGATCAAAACTTGATATTTTTTACAAAGAACATTTATCATTTAGTATCTTCTTTCCTGCATGTTTTTCAGCAAATGAGATAAAAGACCTCTCTCTCTATATATATATATGTGTGTGTGTGTGTGTATATTATACCACTACTATACTATTTTTTTTTTTTTTTTTTTTTTTTTTTTGAGATGCGAGTGTTCGCTGTTGCGCCTAGACCAGAGTACAGTGGCGTGATCTCTGCTCACTGCAACTTCCACCTCCCGGGTTCAAGCGATTCTCCTGCCTCAGCCTCCCAAGTAGCTGGGATTACAGGCACGCATCACCATGCCTGGCTAATTTTGTATTTTTAGTATAGATGAGGTTTCACCATGTTGACCAGGCTGGTCTCAAAGTCCTGACCACAGGTGATCCACCTGCCTCGGCCGCCCAAATTGCTGAGATTACAGGCGTGAGCCACTGCACCTGGCCAATAAAAGATGCATTTTGATTAAAATAATGACATGTTTCTAAAATATTCTGAAATATAAGGCACTGACATCACAGAATTTAAATATTTTTCAATAAAATCTATAATCAAACCATAGTTCAGCTTCCTCTGGGATATTGTGAACTATGTTTAAAATGCGACCGGAATTTTCCACTGCTGTTCATATTTTCAAATGCTTAGAATTAGAAAAATTAGCCAGGCGTGGTGGCACATCGGGAGGCCGAGGCAGGAGAATCCGCTTGAACCCGGGAGGCAGAGGTTGCAGTGAGCCAAGATCGCACCATTGCACTCCAGCCTGAGCAACAAGAGCAAAACTCCGTCTCAAAAAAAAAAAGAATTAGAAAAATTTTGACGTCTTAATTTCTAATAGTGTTAGACATCAGAAACAGTAAAATTTCTAGCTACTGCCTGCATACAAACCACTCTTAATAAATTCCCAGTTTATCAAAAAATAGTTTGGGAAATGAAAAACGGCAAATTTCTTCAGCAGTCAGGGCAACACTGTATATTCCATAATGAGTTTGCACTTTTCAAATAACTAAAACACATTTAGCACTGAAACTGGGCTAAGCAGAATTTATTTTTTCTGTGGTTCAGAATTTCAGAATCATGGACTGCCTCCAGGTCTTTCTGAACATCAGATGCCGTTCTAGATATAAAACAGAGACCTGGCTGGGCGTGGTGGCTCATGCCTGTAATCCCAGCACTTTGGAATGCTGAGGCGGGGAGGTGGGGGAATCACCTGAGGTCAGGAGTTCAAGACCAGCCTGGCCAACATGGCGAAACCCCGTCTCTACTAAAAATACAAATATTAGCTGGGCATGGTGGCGGGCGCCTGTAATCCCAGCTACTTGGGAGGCTGAGACAGGAGAATCTCTTGAACCTGGGAGGTGGAGGTTGCAGTGAGCCGAGATGGCGCCACTACACTACAGCCTGTGCAAAAGAGTGAAACTCCGTCTCAAAACAAACAAAAAACCAGAGACCCAGTGTTTGAGGAATGGGTGGTTTGGATTTAGACACACAGGAGATGTGGATGGATTTAGACACAGCTCCCAGCTGTGGCCTGGCTGTAACTGTGTTCTGTTTCCTCCCCAGCCCAGCGACTTCTCCGTGTCCCTTAAAGCGTCAGGGAAGAACAAACACTTCAAGGTGCAACTCGTGGACAATGTCTACTGCATTGGGCAGCGGCGCTTCCACACCATGGACGAGCTGGTGGAACACTACAAAAAGGCGCCCATCTTCACCAGCGAGCACGGGGAGAAGCTCTACCTCGTCAGGGCTCTGCAGTGACGGCGCCCCGGCCGCACACTCGCCTCCCGGGCCCCATGGTGGAGCTGCCCGCCCGGCCCTGTGGCAGAGGCTCCTCCCGTGGGGACGGCCCCGACGGCTTCTCCGCGAGTCTCTCTTTATGTTCAGGTCGCTTGGTCGGTTTGTCTCCCATTTGCCATCCAGGCCTAACACCCACACTCGAACCCACCCGGCCGGCCAGCTTTAGAGGAGGGGAGGAGAGGGGCGAGTTCACATTATTCCTTTTCCATCGGAAACGGCGCTCGTGCATTCAACTCGTTCCCGCTCATGGAACCCCTCTTTAAAAAGACGCAGGGCACCTGTGAACGCAGGAGCGAGCCTCAGGCCACCCAGCGGCAGCACCCGCGTCCTGGGCACTCTGCGTGCTGGGCAGAGCAGGTGGGCCCCAGTCCTAGCAGCCCTCGCCCAGTGTCCTGTGCCCTTACATGGCTCCCGGACTCTGCAGGGAGCCGACACGTTTGCTGATAGCAATACTGGAACCATCAGGTGCGATGGCAGTGAGGAGACTGCCCAGTGCCTTTGGGGCTGTGCTTGCAATAAAGAATTTCCTGGAAAGGCAGTCTGCAAAAGAGGGAACCGGTGACTCAGAAAGACAGATGTTTTGGTAATTTACCCCAAATGTGCCATCCACATAGTGCTTTTTCCTCTTGCCCTTCGGCTTGTTTGAATCTCACAATTATGTATTTAATTCTCAAAGAAATATGTATCTGTAGCCGTTTGTTGACACTAATGCAGATGATTAAGGAAAACAGCTGGTCTTTGGGGAAGGGAGCTACCAACACTTTATACACACACACGTGCACACACACACACACACTATATATATATATATTATTTACAGGGAAATTTTTCAGGGTTTACAAAAGAGTATGTGATTGGTAGTAAGAGACACAGAATGTTAATGAAGAAATTGCATTTTCTTTTTCCTTTACATTTGAACTTCTTTATAGTTTAAATATACCGTCTTGAGATGGCACATTCCTACGATTGAAGAAGGGGTCTTGAGATCCCCTAAACTTGCATACCCAGTTTTTTGGATATTGTAATAAAAAAAAAGTATTATGACAAGGCTCTGTGTGTATTTCTCTTTGGGAAAACGCCGACTCAGTCATGGGAGAGTAATTACTGAAGCATTCACTCATTGCAGAGTGGGAATCATTTTTAGAGAACAGCTTAACATTTATTACTTGTGTGTTTTCATTTTCTACCCCCACATTTTTGTATATTGAAATAATGAGTTTTAATTAGTGAAACTCCAGGGGAACCCAGAATCTCAAGCTTGGTCTGAACTTTGCTCTTTGGAAAGCATTTGTTTAGAAATATGTTGCTGAACTCTTGGCAGCCAGCGCTCTCATAGCGTGTGTCCCCCATGGCTGACTCTCAATTTGTCCTCTCAATTGGGAGCATTTATATTGATGCGCCAGGCCTTGGGGGTGCAGAGTCACATGACTTGGCATTTGTGCCCTCCTAGGTCAATCACGTATCAGGCGCTCCCTCTGCGCCATGCACTGCACTCCCATTTGTTCCTCATCAAAGCTCCATGAGGATCATCCCCATTTTATAGATGGGGAAAGTGAGGCCCGCAGGCAGTGCACCCAACACATGGCTGCTGTGTGGTGGAGCCAGAATGCACAGCCAAGGATCTGCACCAGCGCTGGACCCTTCCAACCCCAGCCTAGGGAGGCATTCGGGAGAAGCGAGGTGTTGCACTTACTCTGCCATGCGAGTTACCTGTGAGGAGATTGTATCTTTTTGTTGCCTTAGATTATAATAAATTAGAAGTCTGGTGTCTTATACCTGGGGTTGGTGGCACCCAGTTATTGTGAATAGACATTCAGGTGAGTAAGGGAGATCATTACATGAGACAGAATACATCCAGGGAAAACCCAGTTCCTCCAGACTCTTGGTCCCACTAATGAGAATGACATTTTGACCCGATGCTGGAATCCCACTAAATATTGAGTGCCTGGACTGCTGAATGACTTTGATGCACACATAGCAATTCAGGTATAGCCGAGCAATTAAAGGACCAAAGACAGATGTACATTTTGGCTTTGGGAACTTATTTAAGACTCGTAGGTGACAGTTATTTTCAGTTTTGTCACATGCTGGCTTATGGGCGTCCTCTGCCTGCGGGAGGTCAAGATTATTATTTTTGTATTAAGGAACCAGCACCCCAGGATGTCAGATGGACCACCGGAGGGTGAATTGATAGTCCCGTGATGAGCCACTAGTCAGAGTGGGAGGTCCAGGCAGGGTCCCCATGTGGCTTGAAGTGTGGCCACTGATGCTCTGGCCAGGCGGGTCAACCTTCCTGCCTGTCTGGAGATTTCCTGGACAGATAGTTCTTATTTGCTATTCTGTTGCCTCTTTGCACAGACAGCAAGGGACAATAAAGGTTAGTCATTCTGTACTCAGGTAACTTTGCTCACTTTTTTGTATCTAAATATGCCTTCTACATAAAGATCGTGCCATCCTGCTGAATCACAGTGCATAACTACCAAGCCCATCACGTGTGGTTTATGGCCCAGTGCCATTAAATGATGTTTCTAGTGAGCTACAACTGGCCATCTTTTTTCCCAAACTGCATCAAAAATTAAAATCGTACAGTCTTTATAATGGCTGAAACCAATGTTTCCAAATCGTTTTCAGTGCTAGTTCAGCTGTGTCTTGGTTTCTATGTGCTAAACGGGTCTGCAATCAACTTTTCTACCATTCCTACCGCTCAACATCAGAATACCAAGGTAATTTCTTAAGACCGAAGTTCAGAACGGAAAGGATACAAGAGTTTGAAAGTATCATTTAAATCTTACATTTCAATAAACATGAGTCTGGTTTTGGCCTTTTCTTACTGGAATGCAGCACTGTTTATTGTTGGTATCTGATTGTCGTTGATGTGGTTATTTTGGTTCTAACATCCTGCCACATGCTGGCTGCTCTCTTGAGGAGTGGCATTGCAGGCTTTGGGTACCTGTTTAAGCCAGGCATGATGGCAGTGCCCAGCTGTTCTTACCAGCCCTGGGACTTCAAGCAAATTACTCAGCATCTCTGCTCTGCATGTGTTTGCCCCCGAGTCAAATGGGGCTGCCCTGGTGAGGGTGCTTGTGCCAGTGCTACCTAACAGTGATGGACTCCCGCAGGGGTGGCCTGTGTGTGTCAAGGGATCTGCTCAACATTTTTCTCACTTGGAACTAACTCATTGGTGCCCTGTTAGCCAGGGGCTTCCTCAGGGCCCCCCTGAAGAGCCAACTGCCTCAAACCCTCAGTGTGATCCTTCCCTAGCAGTCTTAGGGTCAATGCACCCCTGCTTCTTAAAGTTTAGACTCCTCGAGTGTTGAAGAGGAGTTGCTTCACCAAACTGTTCAGCTGTCTTTCATTAGAAGCCCAAACCAAAAGCTGCACTCAGCCATACTCAGCACTGGCCTTCTTGCCTGCAGTGGTTGGCGAAATCACATCCCTAAAAATGATCCTCTTTGGGGTAGGAAACATCTTTGTTTTCTCCTTAGGGGTTGGGAGTGGGGTGGGACGGTGGGAAAAAGAAGTTCACTAAGCCAACCAGTATTCCACGAATGATCAAGTAGATGAGAGTAGAACCCAAAGTCAGGTCTAAACCACCTCATTGGAACCTCCCGCTGGAACATTCTCAGCCCGAGTCTGACACAGTGGCTATTGAGCATTGGCCAAAAGTTCAATAAGCCAACCAGTGTCCAGAAAACCTGTGTCAACCCACAATCCCCAGCAGATGGCATTCCCACTGCTGAGGAAGCTGGCCGTTGCTGAGTGCAGCCCACTTGGACCTCCAGCCATTAGGAAATGTGTTCCTTCTTGTGCTGTTCCTCAGACTCCAGTTTGCAGGGCAACAGGGTAGTCATCTGTGTGTGTGTGTTTTTAACTTGTAAGTTCAGGGGCACATGCGCGGGTTTGTTATGTAGGTAAACTTGTGTCATAGGGGTTTGTTGTACAGACTATTTTGTTACCCAGGTACTAAGCCTAAGCCTAGTACCCGTTAGTTATTTTTTCTAATCCCCTTCCTCCTCCCACCCTCCACCTTCCAATAGGCCCCAGTGTGTGTGGTTCCCCTCTGCGTCCATGTATTCTCATCATTTAGCTCCCACTTACAAGTGAGAACATGCTGTCTATGGTTTTCTGTTCCTACATTAGTTTACTAAGGATAATTGCCTCCAGCTCCATCCATGTCCCTGCAAAGGACATGATCTTGTTCTTTCTTATGGCTGCATAGTATTCCATGGTGTATATGTATCACATTTTCTTTTTCCAGTCTACAATTGATGGGCACTTAGGCTGATTCCATGTCTTTGCTATTGTGAATAATGCTGCAGTGAACATATGTGTGCATGTATCTTTATGATACAACAATTTATATTCCTTTGGATATTTACCTGCTAATAAGATTGCTGGGTCAAATGATAGTTCTGTTTTTAGGTCTTTGAGGAATCACCACACTGATTTTTACAATGATTGAACTAATTTACTTTCCCACTAACAGTGTAAAAGTATTCCTTTTCTCTGTGACCTCGCCAGCATCTGTTCTTTTTCAACTTTTTAGTAGTAGCCATTCTGATTGGTGTGGGATGGTATCTCATCGTGGTTTTGGTTTGCATTTCTCTAATGATCAGTGATGTTGAGTTTTTTTTCATGTTTCTTGGCCACATGTATGTCTTATTTTGAAAAGTATCTGTTCATGTCTTTTGCCCACTTTATAATGAAGTGGGTTTTTTTCTTGTAAATTTTTTAAGTTCCTTATAGATACTGAATATTCAGTATACCTTTGTCAGATGCAGAATTTCAGAAAATGTTCTCCCATTCTGTAAGTTGTCTTTTTACTCTGAGGATAGTTTCTTTTGCTGTGCAGAAGCTCTTTAGTTTACTTAGATCTCATTTGTCAACTTTTGCTTTAGTTGCAATTGCTTTTGGTATCTTTGTCATGAAATCCTTGCCTGTTCCTATGTCCAGAGTGGTATTGCCTAGTTTTTATGATTTTGGGTTTCACATGTAAGTCTAATCCATCTTAAATTGATTTTTATATATGGTGTAAGGAAGGGGTCCAGTTTCAATCTTCTTCACTGGTAACCAGTTAACCCAGCACCATTTATTGAATAAGGAGTCCTTTCCCCATTGCTTGTCGTTTGTCAACTTTGTCAAAAATCAGATGGTTGCATGTTTCTTATTCCTGGGCTCTCTATTATGTTCCTCCATTGGTCTATGTGTCTGTTTTTATACCAGTATCATGCTGTTTTGGTTACTGTAGCCCTGTAGTATAGTTTGAAGTCAGGTAGCATGATGCCTCCAGCTTTCTTCTTTTTGCTTAGGATTGCCTTGGCTATTTCAGCTCTTTTTTGGTTCCATATGAATTTTAAAATGTTTTTTTCTAGTTCTGTAAAGAATGTCAATGATAGTTTAATAGGAATAACATTGAATCTATAAATTGCTTTGGGCAGTATGGCCATTTTAACAATATTGATTCTTCCTATCCAGGAGCATGAATTTTTTTTTCCATTTGTTTGTGTCATTTCTTTGAGCAGTGTTTTGTAGTTTTTCTTATAGAGCTCTTTCACCTCCCAGGTTAGCTGTACTCCTGGGTATTTTATTCTTTTTGTGGCAATTGTGAATGGGATTCTATTCCTGATTTGGCTCTTGGTTGACTATTGTTGGTGTGTAAGAATGCTAGTGATTTTTGTATGTTGATTTTATAGAAGTTGTTTGTAAGCTGAAGGAACTTTGCAGAAGTTGTTTATCAGCTGAAGGAGCTTTTGGACTGAGCCTCTGGGTTTTTCTAGATATGGGGTCATGTCATCTGCAAACAGGGATAGTTTGACTTCTCTCTTCCTATTTAGATGCCCTTTATTTCCTTCTCTTGCCTGACTGCTCTGACTAGAACTTTCAATACTATGTTAAATAGGAGAGAGGGCATCCTTGTCTTGTGCTAGTTTCCAAGGGCAACGCTTCTAGCTTTTGCCCATTCAATATGATATTGGCTGTCGGTTTGTCATAGGTCACTTATTTTGAGGTATGTTCCCTCAATACCTCATTTATTGAGAGTTTGTAACATGAAGTTGTGTTAAATTTTACTGAAAGCTTTGCTGCATCTATTGAGATAATTGTGTTTTGTCTTTAGTTCAGTTTATGTGATGAATCACATTTATTGATTTGCATATGTTGAACCAACCTTGCATCTCAGGGATAAAGCCTCCTTGATCATGGTAGATAAGTTTTTTGATGTACTGCTGGATTGGGTTTGCCTGTATTTTGTTGAGGATTTTTGCGTCAATATTTATCAAGGATATTGGCCAAAAGTTTGCTTTTTTTGTTGTGTCCCTGCCACGTTTTGGTATCAGGGTGATGCTGGCCTTATAGAATGAGTTAGGGAGGAGTCCCTCCTACTCAATTTTTTAGAATGGTTTCAGTAGTAATGGGTACCAGCTCTTCTGTGTATGTCTGGTAGAATTCAGCTGTGAATCCATCTGGTCCTGGACTTTTTTTTTAGGTAGGCTGTTTATTACTGATTCAATTTCAGAGCTCATTATTGGTCTGTTCAGGGATCTAGTTTCTTCCTTTTTCAGTTTTGGGGGGTGTATATGTCTAGGAATTTTTCCATTTATTCCAGATTTTCTAATTTATGTGCATAGAGGTATTTATAATATTCTCTGATGGTTATTTGTATTTCTGTGGGGTAGTGGTAATATCCCCTTTGTCATTTCTAATTGTGTTTATTTTCATCTTCTCTCTTTTCTTCTTTATTAGTCTAGTTAGCAATCTATCTGCTTTACTAATTTTTTTCAGAAAACCAACTCCTGGATTTGTTCATCTTTTAAATTTTTTTGTGTGTCTTTATCTCTTTCAGTTCAGCTCTGATCTTGGTTATTTCTTGTCTTCTGCTAGCTTTGGGGTTGGTTTGCTCTTGATTCTCTAGTTCTTTTAGTTGTGATATTAGGTTGCTAAATTAATCTTTCTAACTTGATGTGGGCATTTAGTGCTATACATTTCCCTCATAACTGTCTTAGCTGTGTCCCAGAGATTCTGGTATGTTGTATCTTTGTTCTCATTAGTTTCAGAGAACTTTGTGATTTCTGCCTTAATTTCATTATCTACCCAAAAGTCATTCAGGAGCAGGTTATTCAATTTCTTTGTAAGTATATGGTTTTCAGCAATTTCCTTAGTCTTGATCTCTAATATCATTGTGCTGTGGTCTAAGAAAGTAGTTGTTTGATTTCACTTCTTCTGCATTTGCTGAGGAGTGTTCCGTGTCCAATTATGGGGCTGATTTTAAAATATGTCCCATGTGCAGATAAGAATGGATATTCTGTTGTTTTGAGGTAGAGAGTTACGTAGATGTCTATCAGGTCCATTTGGTCCAATGTTGAGCTTGGATCCTGAATATCTTTGCTAATTTTCTTCCCTGATCTGCCTAATACTATCAGTAGGGTGTTGAATTCTCCCACTATTATTGCCTGAGAAGCTAAGTATCTTTGACGGTCTCTAAGAAGTTGCTTTATAAATCTGGGTGTCCCATGTTTGGTATATATTATTTAGGATAGTTATGTCTTCTTGTTGAATTGAACCCTTTACAATTACGTAATGCCCTTCTTTGTCTTTTTAAATCTTTGTTAGTTTACAGTCTGTTTTGTCTGAAATTATTATTGCAACCCCTGCTTTTTTTTGTTTTCCATTTGCTTGGTAGATTTTTCTCCATCTCTTTATTTTAAGCCTATAGGTGTCACTACATGTGAGATGGGTCTCTTGAAGACAGCATACCAATGGGTTGTGGATTTTTTTTTTTTTTTTTTTTTTTTTTTTTTTTTTTTAATCCAGTTTGCTACTCTGTGCCTTTTATTTGGGGCATTTAGCCCATTTTACATTCAAGGTTAGTATTGATATGTGTGGATTTGATCTTTTCATCATGATGTTAGCTGTTCATTAAGACTTGTTTGTGTGGTTGCTTTATAGTGTCACTGTTCTGTGCACTTCAGTGTATTTTTGTATTGGCTTGTAAGTCTTTCTTTTTCATATTTAGTGCTCTTTTCAAGATCTCTTGTAAGGCGGGCCCAGTGGTAACAATCTCCCTCAGCATTTGCTTATCTAAAAAGGATCTTATTTCTTCTTCTCTTATGAAGCTTAATTTGGCTGGATATGAAATTTTGGTTGAAGATTATTTTCTTGAGGAACATTGAATATAGGCCCCCAATCTCTTCTGGCTTGTAGAGTTTCTGCTGAGAGGTCTGCTGTTAGCCTGATGGGGTTCCCTTTATAGGTGACTTGCCCTTTCCCTCTAGCTGCCTTTAGCATTCTTTCTTGCATTTCAACCTTGGAAAATCTGATGATTATATGTTGTGGGATTGATCTTCTTTTGAATTCTCTTACTGGGGTTCTCTGCATTTCCTGAATTTGAATGTTGGCCTCTCTAGCTAGTTGGGGAAGATTCACTCCTGTGGCAGTGTTGGATGCATGCAGACATGCTCACTGACAGGGCAGGGAAGGCAAAACCTGCTGGCACATACACTCTGGCAAAGCAATGTTGGGGGTGGCTGTGGGCCTCAGGGAAGCTGCTGTGGGGGGAGGAAGCAAGCAGGTTGCTGCATGGCCATGAGTGATACCTCACTGGAGCTCTCCACTAGTCAGCCATGGTCCACCAGTGCAGGATATGGGCCCCCAAGGTAGCTGAGGCTTTCCTGCAAGTGGACTCAGCCAGGCTGGGGCCTCAGGAGAGGCCAGCAGACCAAGGGTACTCAGGTCCAGACTGGCCCTGTCTGATGGGCAAGACAACTCTGCAGAGTTCAGGTCTGACAGTTCCCAGAGGGCTAAAGTCTCCTATGAGAACAAGTAGAGCCTAGGTGGCTGGGCATCCCTGGCTGTGCTCCACTGCAGATGCTCCCACACCAAACCCGCTGGGCTCTGCATCAGCTGGCATGCCCCACTACCACTTCTCTAAGCAGCTCTCCCTGCAAACTCGAGTGTCCACAGTGGTTGAAGGGTCTCCTGCCAGGATTCCAGGGGCCCGTGGTAAGAGTAGGTTGCTCCTTATCAGTTCAATTCACCTATTCCCCCAGAGTCACTGGGGACCAGGAGTGAGTCCTGGTGTGCGGTAGCCCTCCCCTGCAGGGTTCCCAACTTCCTCCCCATTCAGCTTAACTTCTGTATCTTCCCTCCATGTACTCTCAGAGCCTTCCCTCTGAAGATCTGTTAGGACTGTGCCAGTGGTCTTAGTCCCTCAGTGGCAGCTGTTCTGCCTGGCTGCATCTAGTTGGCCTTCTTGCCCACCCCCCCCCAAAATCTCTATCTGCATCTTTAACACGTTGCTGGAAGGTTCCAATGAGGTGGTTTGGACCTGCACTTTGGGTTCTAGTCTAGTCTACTTGAAAGCTTTAGGGAAACATGTTGCTCTCAATGCATGCCATCTCCAGCATGTCCTTCTCTTTGGGCCATATAGAATAGGGGTCCCCAGTCCCTGGACCATGGACCACTACTGGTCCATGGTCTGTTAGGAACCAGGCTTCACAGCAGGAAGTGAGCAGCAGGCAAGCGAGTGAGCATTACTCCCTGAGCTCTGCCTCCTGTCAGATCAGCAGCAGCATTAGATTCTCATAAGGGTGTAAACCCTGTTGTGAACTGTGCATGCAAGGGACCTAGGTTGCGCACTCGTTATGAGAATGTAACTAATGCCTGATGATCTGAGGTGGAACCGTTTCATCCCAAAACCATCACACACACACACACACACTGGTTTATGGAGAAGTTGTCTTCCACAAAGCCAATCCAAGTTGGGGACTACTGATACAGAAAGAAATGTCTGATCTTAAAGGCCTAGAGTGCTTTTTTTCTCTTTTGTTAACTGTCTTACTTGCCTTAACCTCCATCGGGTTTCCCACAGCATAGCTACTCGCCATACAAACTCACTGGAAAGACTCGTGCTGTTCTATCTTTGGCAGATCCTGCTACCTGACACTAAATGACTATTGAAGATAGACAAGCATGACAGCTGGTATGAAAGCTTGCCTTTGACAGCTTTCAAAAAATCCCTGAGCTACTCTCCAGAGACCAGCATTTGGTCAGGAACCAGGGCACCAGGGCCTTGTCCGCAAGCTCCTGCTGGTTGGTGGAGGCATGTAGACTTCCAAAATTAGGTCATGGCCCAAGGAAGCCCCTAGTCCGGAAAGTCAGTGGACTTGGGTAAAGCAAAGGTGTGTGCTCATGGTCGTGGAGTGCGCCTCCATCAGTGCACACCCTGCATCTGAGCCTGGGCGCTCCTCACCAGAGGCTTGACCTCCAGCCAGTGCTGAAAACTCTGTGCCTCCAAAACACTGGTGCACAGCTGCATTTTTTAATACAGCCATTTGAGGGGGATATTAGAGTTGTTAGGCACTGTCATACATTTAGACAAAGTAAACTACATGATGTGAAATGCTTAGCACATTTGTATAGCTTGTTAAATGGATTTAATGAAAAGGAAAAAAATAGGTCAATGCGCTAAATTATTATCTAAATGAAGCTAGTAGTGACTTCCACATCTACAGTAGTACCATAGAGACACTGTGTTCAAATGATTTTAACCTAGAACTCCATCCAGTCCCACAGGGAATAGAATGTCAGTAGCATTCATTTCCACAAGTGCCAGGGAGGTCCTGTCCAGTGCAGTGAAGAGCAGAGAATAATACGATGAGGGAGGCTTGACACTGAGGTAATGAAACTAACTGAAATACTTGCCCAATCATAATGCAGACATCCGGCCAGGCACGGTGGCTCACGCCTGTAATCCCAGCTCTTTGGGAGGCCAAGGCAGGTGGATCACTTGAGGCCAGGAGTTCGAGACCAGCCTGGTCAACATGGCAAAACCCCACCTCTACAAAATACAAAAATACAAATCAGTGGGGTATGGTGGTGCACACCTGTAATCCCAGATACTCAGGAGACTGAGGCTGGAGAATCGCTTGAACCTGGGAGGTGCAGGTTGCAGTGAGCCGAGATCACATCACTGCACTCTAGCTTGGGCGAAAGAGCGAAACTCCATCTCAAAAAAAAAAAAAAAATGCAGACGTCCAAATAGCATTCATATCCTGTTAGTTCTATGACAGTGGTGGCTTTAGGTGTTGGAGAATTACAGGTGCTGTCTTTGTTAAAGGCGCATTTGGAATTTGTGTTTGGGAACTGCCCACCCATATACTGTGGGGTAGCCTTGGATTATCTGTGGTGGAAAATCTCTCAGGTTGTGGTTTTGTGTTCTCGAAATTCCACAAAGAGGCTTGGCACAGGCATTCACCTTTCCCTGTCGGGTTCACGCCCTTCCCCAGGCACTTTTGTGATATGGGAGACTTGCTCTGCCTTCAAACCCCGATGTCCCAGCTCCTCCTTTCTCATGCTACTCCTTCTCCTGGGAAACCAGCAGTATTTATATGGCACCACGGCTACACTTAATTGCCTCTGGCCAGCTTTTCTTGTATCTCTGTCTTTTCTCCCCCATCAGACTATCAACAATTTGACTGGATATGATATTGCCATTTTTTTAATCAAAATGATTGAATATTCTCAATTTCATGGTTCACAAAAAACCTTAAACTTTTCCCAAAGTTATTAATATGTGCTCCCGGTACATAGTAGGTGCTTAACAGACATCTGTTGACTGATGAACAACAGGAAAAGAGAACCTATAAAGTAAGGTAGCAGGCTTCTCTCTAGCTTAACTGGAGGTAAGCCAAACCCATTTTAAGTCACTAGAAAGGTCTTCCCCACACCTTAATTAATAGCCAATGTTTAATGAAGATAACTTAAGCCTTGGCTGAAAAGTATATTCTAGGTTTCAGTGGTACTTCCATTTACCTTGAGTTTGCACATGCGAGCCTCGGAGAGGACAGACCCCTGGGCTCCTGTGTCTCCATCATTGCTGAAGACCATATGGCGTCTGAGAATGAGCTCCACTGAGCTGCATCTTCAAGCCTAGGGTGTCACTGGCTAGAGCTATTATTTCTTATCTGTCTAAATCTACCACAAAACTTTTGAAAAATCCTTTAAGTTGGGTACCAGATGTGGTCTGTAATACTTTTTAAAATTGTAGGAAAATATGCATACCATAAAGTTTGCCATCATAACTACTTTTAAGTGTACAGCCCAGTGGTGGTAAATACATCCACACTGATGTACAACCACCATCACCATCCATCTCCAGAATTTCTTCATTTTCACAAACAACTTCTGACATGAATAAACTCTGTCCCCATTAAACAACAACAACTCATCCCCAGCCCTGCAGCCCCCCAGTCCCTGGCAACCATCATTCTACCTTCTCTATGAATTTGACTATTCTAGGTACCGCATATAAGTGGAATCAAACAGTGTTTAACTTTCCTGCAACAGGCTTACTTCACTTAGCATAATGTTCTCAAAGCTCATCCATGTTGTAGCATGTGTCAGAATTTCCTTCCTATTTCAGGTTGAATAATATTCCATTCTATGGGTAGAGCACGTTTTCTTTATTCATCTTTCAACAGTCATTTGTGTGACTTCCACCTTTCCAGCTATTGCCGATAATGCTGCTGTGAACGTGAGTGTGCAAATATCTGTTTGAGTTCCTACTTTCAGTTCTTTGAGGTATGCAGCCATAAGTGGAATTGCTGGATCATATGATAATGTTATTTTTACATTTTTAAGGAGCTGCCAAACTGTTTTCCGTAGCAGCTGTACCATTTTACTTCCTACTAACAGTGGATAAGCATTCCAGTTTCTCCACATCCTCGTCAACACTTATTTTCTATTGTTGTTGTTGTTGTGTGTGTGTTTTTTTCAGGGTAGCCATTCTAATGGGTATCACAATTGTGACACTTTTATAAAATGTGGAGGAAGTGTCATTCCATTAGAACTTAATCTCACATCTGTAACTGGATGTGGGAACTTAAACTTCAGTGTCTGTATATCCTCAAACCAACACACATCTTGGCATTAAAAAGTACATTCAACTTACATGATATAGTACCATCTGGAAAGATTAATTTTTAGCTACCTAAACCCACAGGTGATGTGCATGGAGTCCAGTTTACCCAAATTTTGAAAAGGGGAAATCTGAAAGAAAATTAGCACAAGACTGGAGATTAGTTCTAAAAGTTGTTGCTAGAAGATAATTAGCATTTAAACTGGCCAAGTTGAGCAATAAAATAAAAGTATTAAAAAAAACTTTTGGCCGCACGCGGTGGCTCACGCCTGTAATCCCAACACTTTGGGAGGCCGGGGCAGGTGGATCATGAGGTCAGGAGATCGAGACCATCCTGGCTAACATGGTGAAAACCCGTCTCTACTAAAATACAAAAAAATTAGCCGGGCGTGGTGGCTGGCACCTGTAGTCCCAGCTACTTGGGAGGCCAAGGCAGGAGAATGGTGTGAACCCGGGAGGCAGAGCTTGCAGTGAGCAGAGATTGCGCCATTACACTCCAGCCTGGGTGACAGAGTGAGCCCCATCTCAAAAAAAAAAAAAAAAAAAAAAAAAAAATTTAAGTATAAAAGCACAACATAAAGGAAAAAATAAAAGTAGTCTTAACCGTCACCATTTCCCCTCTGCCTGTACCTTTAATGGATTTAATTCTCTAGGATAGGGGCAGGCAACCCAGCCCCACTGGGACAGTTGGACTCGAAAGTTTTATCTGTCTCTGCACACTTTAGACCCCCTTTCTCTTTTATGCACATCTATAGCTCTTCATTCAACCATTGTTGAGATGCTGGTCCCTGTGCTAGACCATGGGTTGCAGTAGCAAAAAAATATACACAGATCTCTGCCCTTAGGGAGCTTGCATTTTATGGGAATCTATATATAAGAAAACAAATCATGCAAGTTATGAATTCATGGAGAAACAAAGTTGTGATGGAAAATGAGGCCAAGCGTGGTGGCTCACGCTTGTAATCCCAACACTTTGGGAGGCCAAGGCAGGCAGGTCACTTGAGGTCAGGAGTTCGAGACCACCCTGGCCAACATGGTAAAATCCCATCTCTATTAAAAATACAAAAATTAGCCAGACGTGGTGGTGCCCGCCTGTAATCCCAGCTACTCAGGGCTGAGACAGGAGAATCGCTTGAACCAGGAGGTAAAAATGAGGTGGCTGCCTAACTTAATCAGGATGATTTAAAAACAAAAATGGAGAAATTTTATTCATTTATTTTTGTGTGTGTTGCCAAGATACAGACATAGAAATTGTATGTTTTTACACAGGGTCTCACGTTGTCACCCAGGCTGGAATACA
>NW_016813163.1:356189-393172 GCF_001698545.2 Rhinopithecus bieti
CCCACAGGTGATGTGCATGGAGTCCAGTTTACCCAAATTTTGAAAAGGGGAAATCTGAAAGAAAATTAGCACAAGACTGGAGATTAGTTCTAAAAGTTGTTGCTAGAAGATAATTAGCATTTAAACTGGCCAAGTTGAGCAATAAAAATAAAAGTATTAAAAAAAACTTTTGGCCGCACGCGGTGGCTCACGCCTGTAATCCCAACACTTTGGGAGGCCGGGGCAGGTGGATCATGAGGTCAGGAGATCGAGACCATCCTGGCTAACATGGTGAAAACCCGTCTCTACTAAAAATACAAAAAAATTAGCCGGGCGTGGTGGCTGGCACCTGTAGTCCCAGCTACTTGGGAGGCCAAGGCAGGAGAATGGTGTGAACCCGGGAGGCAGAGCTTGCAGTGAGCAGAGATTGCGCCATTACACTCCAGCCTGGGTGACAGAGTGAGACTCCATCTCAAAAAAAAAAAAAAAAAAAAAAAAAAATTTAAGTATAAAAGTATAACATAAAGGAAAAAATAAAAGTAGTCTTAACCGTCACCATTTCCCCTCTGCCTGTACCTTTAATGGATTTAATTCTCTAGGATAGGGGCAGGCAACCCAGCCCCACTGGGACAGTTGGACTCGAAAGTTTTATCTGTCTCTGCACACTTTAGACCCCTTTCTCTTTTATGCACATCTATAGCTCTTCATTCAACCATTGTTGAGATGCTGGTCCCTGTGCTAGACCATGGGTTGCAGTAGCAAAAAAATATACACAGATCTCTGCCCTTAGGGAGCTTGCATTTTATGGGAATCTATATATAAGAAAACAAATCATGCAAGTTATGAATTCATGGAGAAACAAAGTTGTGATGGAAAATGAGGCCAAGCGTGGTGGCTCACGCTTGTAATCCCAACACTTTGGGAGGCCAAGGCAGGCAGGTCACTTGAGGTCAGGAGTTCGAGACCACCCTGGCCAACATGGTAAAATCCCATCTCTATTAAAATACAAAATTAGCCAGACGTGGTGGTGCCCGCCTGTAATCCCAGCTACTCAGGGCTGAGACAGGAGAATCGCTTGAACCAGGAGGTAAAATGAGGTGGCTGCCTAACTTAATCAGGATGATTTAAAACAAAATGGAGAAATTTTATTCATTTATTTTGTGTGTGTTGCCAAGATACAGACATAGAAATTGTATGTTTTTACACAGGGTCTCACGTTGTCACCCAGGCTGGAATACAGTGGCACAAACACGGTTCAGTGCAGCTTCGACCTCCTGGGCTCAAGTGATCCTCCTGCCTCAGCCCCGCAAGTAGCTGGGACCACAGGTGCATACCACCATGCCCAGCTAATTTTTGTATTTTCTGTAGAGATGGAGTCTCACTCTGTTGCCCAGGCTGGTCTTAAATTCCTGGGTTCGAGTGGTTCACCCCCCTTGGCCTCCCAATGTGTGGGGATTATAGGCATGAGCCACCACACCCAGCCCTGGAGTGAATTTTTAACACAGCCACTTTGAAGTTATGAGTTAACTCTTTAACATTTAGAGACTTCGAAGGAGCCAGTTATTCCCAAAGACAAAGCATGGAGCGGGACAGCCTCTGTGTGGGCCCTGAGGGAAATGGGGATAAACTTGGAGCATGCAGTGCTTGAAGGTGGTTTGGAAGGGGGCTGACCAGCTGGAAGAAGGCTGAGGTGGAAATAGTTCGAAGTAGAAAAATGTTCACTTCATCTAGAGTTCAGTTTTAAATGTTCAATTTACCAAGTTTTAATCATGGTAAATCCGAGATGCTGTGAGCCCTGAAAGCGAGTTATCAAAGACAGTTGCATGCGCCAATCTTGGTACCAAATGTGGAACTTCTCAGGGTTCAGATGGCATTTAAAGCCAGGGAAGTAAGTGGGCTGTCCAGGGAGAGGACACAGAGAAGGAGGAAGGGGAGGTTCAGAACAATGCCCACTTAGACTTGGAGACTAGGAAGAGGATTAGAGAGAGGAACAGGAAGAGAGAGAGAGAGAGGGAGGCAGGGAGGGAGGGCCAGACGGAAGTCAAGTCAGATGAGGATAGAGACAAAACCCCGTGGGACAGCAACAGAAAAGCCGGTGACTTTGACATGAGCAGTTTGGGTGGAGCAGAGGGAAAGACAGATTGAAGAAGATGGAGGAGGGACCGGAGGATGAAGAAAAGTTTGGAACTGAGAAAGAGAAATAGCTGGAGGGCTTGGGGAGCATTTCCTGAGATGGAGACCCCAGAGCTTGTTTACTCGCTTGTGCAAACAGTCCCAGAGAGGGGGAAGCGAAGATGGAAGAGGGGGCGTCTAAAGAGGGAGGACGTCAGAGCTGCATCAGAGGAGGCTGGGACAGTGGCACAGTGCGACTGCTGCTACCTGGAAGAAAAGCAATGGGAGACGCAGCGGCCTGGGGATTCAATGACCAGAGGAGGGTGGGGGTACCTGTCTGATGGCCTCTGGTCCTCCAGGAAGTCTGAGGCTGTCAGTGGGAGAGTTTTGTGTCCTCGAGGATGGGTTTTGAATGCAGAAATGATTACCCTAAAAAAAGTTGAAGGCCGGGCGCGGTGGCTCAAGCCTGTAATCCCAGCACTTTGGGAGGCCGAGACGGGCGGATCATGAGGTCAGGAGATCGAGACCATCCTGGCTAACACAGTGAAACCCCGTCTCTACTAAAAATACAAAAAAAAAACTAGCCGGGCGAGGTGGCTGGCGCCTGTAGTCCCAGCTACTCGGGAGGCTGAGGCAGGAGAATGGCATAAACCCGTGAGGCGGAGCTTGCAGTGAGCTGAGATCCGGCCACTGCACTCCAGTCCGGGCCACAGAGCGAGACTCCGCCTCAAAAAAAAAATAAAATAAAATAAAATAAAATAAAATAAAAACTAAAGATACATTTACTAAACCCCGGTTCTTCCTTGACTTTCTAAATTTGGCGTGGGGATCTTTTTACTCTATTTATAAACCTAGCATTTAGCAAGTCCTTTTAATTACTTGGATTAATGTCTACTTTCATTTTTAAATTGAATTAAATAAACTCCTTTAAGTATTTTAACTACATTTATGTGTCTATTAATTCCATTTCCTTTCTGAAGCACTTAAGCTACCTTATTAACAAACAAACCTTTCCAAGTACTTAAGTAATCCTTGGAATTCTAATAAACTTAGAAAGATAGTGAGTCTTAATTCTCTTAAATGCTCCAATGCTGTATATTTAGTAAGATTATAACCTAGAATAAAAAGCCTCAGTTCAATTCTGCATTTTAAATTAACAGGCCCAATTATCTTAAATTTTATAAGCACATAAACTACCAAATATGCACAAAATTTTAATCTCAAAATATTAACACTATCAGTTTGATTTTCTTAAACATTTCTACACTGAATTCAAAATCTCCCTGGAATTAGGAAATGTTTACATACAAAAGAAATCATTGTCATCCCCAACAATGTTGGTATAACTTTTCTAGGAGGTTTCTGAATTTACCTTCTCAGCTGCAGGGATTTTCAATTAAAAGAAAATCAGAAAGGTCCTCGACCCAGACACTGGCTGGGGTCTTGCCCACAACCCCTGGCAGGCTAAGTGTGAGCTCCTCCAGGGCTTGGCTGCCCTCTCCCAGCAGGTGCTCCCTGCCACCCCGTGGATCCTGATGACCCAGTTGCTGTTTCCCTAGTCGTAACTGTTTTCTATTACCTGCACTTTATTAGATGCAACTAATCTCTTTTCTAGGCCATTCTATGGGGGAATCTTTTCATATTTGTCCTCCTGCTTGGGCCATAATTCTTAAATAGATTATCAGGCACCCAGTTGACTCTCTTATGGCATTGCTTGGCTCTAAGGTCCTTGGGTCTAATGATAGAGACAGGGCCATCAGACGAAAGGGAAGGGCTAAGAAGGACGAGTGGGGAGGGGCTTGCAGAGGTGAAAAGGCTAAAACAGCCTTCAGGAGCACGAGGGTTTTATTGCACTTATGGGCTGGGGCGCCCAGATGGCTCCACAAGCACCCACACTCCACTGTTCAGTTCTGTTTGTTCTGGGCTTACAAGTGTTGCAACACCTGTTCTTTCAGGCTTATATGTTACTGTAAGAACATAGCTGCACTCAGATGGCTTCCAAATGTCATTCCACATTCACTCCATTTTAAAGAAAACCAAACTGGAAGTTGTAGAGGAGGCTTTATAGTGACTTAACAAAATAAAACAAGAATGCAGAACTCTAATCAGCAGACCCATTCTCAAAGGAAAGGCATGAACCTAACTCAAAAGACTGGCAAATTAATCTCCATTTCTCTGATGTTAGCTAAAATCATGGTTCAAATGTGTATGTGTCATTTTTTAGAACTCCCAGCTTTAACTTACTTTTTTAACATTTTGAACTTTTTCTGCTTAAGTTACCAATTGCCAGACCAAAGCACATTGAATAAAATAGACTCTACTATAGTTATGAAGATAAACTGTGGGATATAAATTTCATATGGTGGAAAGTAAAGAAGAATTGATGAAAAAAAAAAAGAGAGAGAGAAAATGCCAGGGATCAATGAACTGGGAGGTCTTAGTGAGACTGAAAGATTAAGTAAACGAACCAGAAGGACAACTGATTGTGGCTGGTAAACAGGATGTATGAATTACATATTTGGAGGTGGTGCAGTTGGTAACCAAGAAGGAAGAAAGGAAAAAGTCATTGGAGAGAAGAAAGTCAAGAAACTGGATTCATCGGGATGACCTTGAGCCAATTCTTGCTCTTTAAAAATGTACTTCAAAGATTTGCACTCATGTGATTATCAAGACTCACTGCTTCTTTGCCTGGGAAAGTTGTGTCATGGGTTGATTTTATGTGTCAGATTTTATTGATTTTATTCTGTCATATTTTCTCCATAGAGAATCATGAGGTCTGGGAATAAAGAGGAGATGGTGCTGCTTGAATTGCAAGGGACATCCATGAGCGTGACTGGGAAGGAACAGATGGGAAACTTTGTAATAACTGTTCTCATATTTCACCATCAAACTGAATACTGTTATTTTACACCCCTCAGTTTCTGACCCTTGAAGGCCTGTGAACTTGAAGAAAAGCACATTCTCAGGAAGCATCTCCAATGTTCTTGAACGTTATTGAGTATTATCCTGAATAGACAGCCAGGCATTTGGAGAGTGTCCTCCATCTCCCCTGAAGGCCACCATCAGGAGTTCATATGTTTTGAAAGTGGGTCAAACCTACTCAGGCTACTCATCCTCTCAGGCTATAGCTCCCTGTCAGCAGTAGTCTCCAGGGAGGCTTTGTTTCTGTGGACAGCACAGTGCTGGAGTCACCTGGAAGAGCTGGATCATCAGTATGTGTCGCTGCCAATTGTGAGAACAGTAAGACCTTGTGAGTTGCACTCTGGGCTTCTTCATGGAAACCATGGCCCTGACAGATGTGGAGGGAGCACACAAAAGCAACATTCAGGTCCAAGGCAAGCCAACTCTCCACAGCAGTGTCTGGCCCTGAAACCAGGAGCCCGGCACCAACACCATCAGCTGGAGCTTCCAGAGGGTGAGATCATGGCCGACTGCAGCTCTATGATTTCTGAACCTCCTTTTCTAACTCCCAGAGACTAAGAGACTGTGGAACACATTTTCATCTCTCCATTGTGTCATTTTCTCACTGGAATAAGTCTCCTAATGGGTCCCCTTGCCTCTGTCTCAAACTCCCCTTTCTGTCTTCCACACAGTTGCTGCCTTGGTGGGGAGTGGGAGTTACATTTCCTAAAAATGGCTCATCCCACAGGCTCTTTCAAAACCTTGCCATTCAACCACCAAGAGATGGAGTCTCAATCCTCTCTCCTTGAAACTGGGCAGTCTTTGGGACTGTCTTTACTAATACAGTGAGGAAGAAGTGATGCTAGGTGACCTTGGAGGTGAGGTCAAAAAGATGATGCAGCTCTGCCCAACTGTCTTGGGACATGCACCCTGGGAACACAGCTGCCATTTGGTGAGGGAGGCCAGGCCCAGGGAGAGGCCAATGAGGAAAGGAGCAAGGTTCCTGGCCTTCAGCACTGGCTGGACCCACAGATGACCACCAGTACTGTGACCTTGGGAGCAGATCCCCCCACCCTCAGCCCAGCCAACTAGCAATACCAGGAGCAAGGACAAGCATTTCCTGATGAGCTCTGCTCAAACTGCAGATTCATGAGCAATAGAAATGACTGTCATTAATTTCAGCCATGGTTTTGGATGGTCTGTTATGCAGCAGTGGATAACCAGAGCACCAGGCACACACCACCTCCCTGCTCATTTCCCTGGTTATAAGAACCTTCATGGAGGTAGGTAGCCCAGTTCTGTTCACCTCAACAACCTTATCTTGCCAGCCCTCCAGTCATAAGGTTTGATTTTCAGACACCTGATCTTGCCACACTCTCCCTTCTGCCTGGAAAGTTGATCTTTCTGTCTCCAATTACCACTCTTTTCTACCTAACTCCCAGTTGTCTTCAAGACTTAGTTCAGGAATCTCCCACCTGAGAGACTGGATCCACTCCTCATTTTGAGCTGCATACTTCTCCCATGTGTGATCCCCCATGGATCTGTGCACATTTTCATTGTTACAAAGAGGAGCACAGTGCCTATCATAATGTACATAGTCAGTAAATATTTAATGAATAACTACTTCCAGACATAGAGTCTGATGCTGTGAAGCCCTACTGTAGCTGGAAGAAGAGAATACTGTCTGCCTGAGATAGGTCCCAGGCAGGTTTCTGGGGCCCATCTCTTTTGGTGGTTTATATCTGTTTTTATACAGTCAAGTTGTTTCCTGCCTGTCACCAGCTATAGTTCTTGCTTTCTAGCTCCTGCATTCAAGATGAGCCCAGGCCATATTGTCAGCACATTCTTGATTTTAGAACCCCAACCCGAGCAGTGTCTACTACTTTGTCTACTTTATCCACAGGTGCCCAAGGCACTGTGTGTGGAACACAGGGTAGTGGCTTGTGGATGCCTCCGACTCCAGACTGACAAGTTACTGGGATTCTACCTGTCACTTAAGGTAGGCTGTGGTGAACAAAACTAGCATTCAACAAGCAGGTGACCATACCAATGATTATCAAAACCTAAAGAAAACAGTCTAAAAATAGAAGAACTGGCAACTGAGGAAACAGAGCTAATTCAAGAAATACTTGAAAATGAATGCGATTAGTATTTTCAGATTTGAGAGAATGCTGATTCACAAAATGGAAGAAGCATAGAAGATGGAGTGGCTGCTGGCATCTGGAAATGTTGTTGACCTTAACAATGCAGAAGAGAAACTACAGATGAAAAGTTAGTCAGTGAAAAGGGGAAGATTGCTGAAGGAAAGCCCAAGAGAGCCCTTCCATAGTTGATAAACAGCTGCTAAAAGTCTAAGTAAGTTGCCTAGAGTTAGCAAGGTAACCTACAGAGAAAGAAAAGAGTGATGTGAGAAACTGAAAGGATGGGAAAGGGGAGGTGAAATGTGGTATAAATAAATGAAATTCTCACCCATCTTAGCAGAAATCTCATGTCCAAAACAGATAGATCTAGAAATAGGCCAATTAATTAAAGACATGAAAGCACCTATAAACTAAGGTTGGGAGATAGGGAAGATGAGAGTTTTTTTCCCCTTCAAATGTATTTGTATCTTCTGATTCTTCTCATAATAAAAATGGCTTACCTGTGTAATAAGAACAAATAAAGGTATAATGAAATACAAGTGCAGTTGCATTATGCATACATGTTGCTACTGTAAACCAAAAAGTACCTGAGACAGGTCTCAAACAGTTTAAAAGTTTATTTTGCCAAGGATAAGGACATGCCCAGGCCCACGAAAAAGGAACACAAAGCCACAGGAGCAGTCTGTGGTCCGTGTCATTTTCCAAAGATGATTTTGGGGGCTTCAATATTTAAAGGGGGAAAGCGGGCAGTAGGGGAGAGATGGAGGGTATGGTCACGTTACTGAATCCACGTGTTGCAAGAGAAAAGGGGCCGGGGGCAGTGGCTCATGCCTGTAATCCCAGCACTTTGGGAAGCCTAGGCAGGTGGATTGCTTGAGGTCTGGAGTTCAAAACCAGCCTGGTCAACATGGTGAAACCTGTCTCTACTGAAAATACAAAAATTAGCCAGGCATGGTGGCAGGCGCCTGTTATCCCAACTACTCCAGAGGCTGAGGTAAGAGAATCACTTGACCCTCAGAGGTGGAGGTTGCAGTGAGCCGAGATTGTGCCATTGTACTCCAGCCTGAGCGACAGAGTGAGACTCCGTCTCAAAAAAAAAAAAAGGGAAAAAAAGAGAAAAGGAGCAGGTAGGGGAATAGTCAATTAGGTATTCCTCTCATGCTCAGTAAATTGGCACTTTACATAAGGATAAGGTAAACATAGAGTAGCTACCTGGGAAGATTGTTTTAACTTTTTATCTGTAGCTATTTACTTAGGAACAAAAGGAAAGGTCTTGCATTATTCAGCTATCAGCTTAACTTTTTCCTTTTGGCATCGTGAATTGGGGTTCCAAGATTTTATTTTCCTTCAACACTGCCCACATAAATTCAAGTATGCAGGCAGAGAGAGCTGGGGAGGGAAGGAGAATGAGAGAAATGACATTGAAATACTGTAGTGGAGGTGACTCCACTGCTCCTCTGCTGTGGGCATGGACCTCCAGGTGAGTGTGAGGCAGCAAATGGAAGCCCACTATTCTCTCACTGGGTCTCAGATGTTTGCCACACCAAGTGGGATCTTGATGCTTAGAGATAAGAGTTTTAGTAAAACATGGTGTCTTAAATACAGCCTTTAGGGCACTAATAGCACCCATGGTCCTCAATATGCAGATGCTGAGTGAGTGGAGACCTCAGTGATCTGGCATTCGCCTCTCACAGCAGAAGCACTTTAGATTTGTACCTAGGTAGTATTTTAAATTCCTCTACGTAGATTAACTGTGAGTGACTGTGTTTAACAGTGCTCTCTGCAGCTGGCTTCATTAGGGGCAAGCAGAGAATGATTGATTCTCCCACAGCTCCTTTAAACTCTTTCCTTTTTTCCTGCCTGTGCATGAAATCTTGAGCAAGTCTCTCAGCGTTTTTGGCGCCTTCAAGCACAAAACCAGTCCTGTTTCAATAATTGAAAATTCCCATCCAACAGGATTCCAATATTTTGTCCAGCTGAAAGTGACCCCATCTCGGGCCTGTGCTGGCTAGAAACCTGCGACAGCATGGCAGCTCCTTCCCTGCTCCTCACCTGCCTCCCCACCTCCCTCTCACTGCACTGGGCTGGAAAGGGGCAGAAAGGCACAGTGTGGGGAGGAAATGCCTTTCCTGACTGGTTCTTTTGTAATCAGGATGTGGACAGATGTGCAATTCCTGGCTCTTCCTCCCACAAAGCACATTGGCTAATGCTTGGAATCCCCCTGCTGGGACATGTGGATCATGTCTGTCCTCTGGCTGGCTCTGTCTGACTCTTCCCATGGCCTGTGAGCTTCTGCTAGAGGCTTCCTCTGTCCCAGACAGTCCTTGGTGGGATCCCCGTTATGACGACCCCAGGCCAGGTCCTCTCTTCACGGTCCCTGACTGGTCTCCAAAATGCATCACCCTCCATGCAAGTGCATACGCACTGTTCTCAAAGCAGCTGGGAACCCACTATTTCCAACACAGCCTGTTTTCTTCATTCTGCTTCCACTGAAGAGCTGCTCTAGCCCTTAGGCTTAGTAGGTGGGAAACAAAAGTTTCTCTTCATCCCAAACTCTAGGCAATAGGATATCCAGCTCTCATGAAGTCCAAATCATTTGTCTTGAGGGAAGGGGAAGTACTTCCTCTCTGTGGGGTATGGGCAACCCACACATATTCCTCACCACCAATCTCTTCCACCAGAACCTGCTCTGAGGCCTTCCTGGGTGACACTGGCAGAACCGGCTCCATAGTCTCCATGTACTCTGCTTTAGGGCACAGCACCCATCATTCTGCCTTAGGAGATGAACCCACCATGTTGTCCTCAGCCCTGGCGGCTCCTTCCAAAACCAATAGATACAGAGTCCCAGTTCACATCCTGTTACACCCTGAGAGTTTTCCCCAGAGTTTAGTTCTCAAATAAATCCACTAGTAGTGGAGCCTCCTTATTTAAGATACTTAGGTTCAGACTTGTCTGTGAAAGTACAATTGGAGGTGAGGCAGAAATGGGTTTGCATGAGGGCTCCTGACAGAACGAGAAGGAAAGAGTGGGGGTGGAGGGAGGAGAAAAGGAAAAGGAGAGAGTTATATCTGCCTGACAACCGTCCCCACCATCACACCACGGGTTCCCTTCTGAGCTCACTGGAGGACGCACATGCTGAAGAAAATGGCAACCCTGTACACACAACAGGTCCGGAGTAGTGGGCACAGCCAAGTGAGACCTCCCTGGAAGAATGCAAGAGATCCACACAGACTCACCCAGTGTCTCTGGAAATGACTGGGCAAGACCTTGAGTGGAGCTGGAGACCTGGCATTAATGAATGGGATAAAGGCAGAAAAACCAGTTATCCTTGGTAATGTCATGACATAGAGTCCACAGGATGGTCAAACCTGGGACCATGGAAGCTCTACTTTTAAGATCTTAACACGACGTTCAGTTAAAAAACCCTTCTGCTACCCATTTCCTTTAGAATACAAGATTCTAAGACCTAGAAAGCACCCCTTGCAACATCCATGTTTGACACTTTGGACAAAAGAGTTGACTGTGCAATTCTTAGCACCCTCATCTCTGTCTGGGCATTAGTGCCTCGCTATGGCCTGTGTCAAAACATGCCGTAGCGATAGCACACCTGTAGTAGATTAACATAAGATATAGCTGCTCAGAAATTTCACCTCCTGCAGAAATGGGTTTAAGCTTTTCTTCAGGGAAGGCTGAGGTGTTGGCCCCAGAAGACTCTCGGCTGACCTAAGCAATCCTTCTTTTTTAGTTTCAGTCATAAATAGGTTTCTGCATGTGATGACAACAGACAAAAAGGTAAATACAGTACATTGAAATTATTCATCTGGTTAAATATTATTGCAATATCTTGAGACTTTGCTAACTTCTCTTGGAGTTCAGACTCTCAGAGTCCTTTGTGTGAACCTCCACTTAAAATGCACAGCAATTGTGCACCTATTTGATAAACTTCCTCCTGTCACTTTCCAACACCCACTGGCCATCAGTGCAAGCCAGTGGCCCAGTGGCTGAGACTGGCTCTTATGTTGTGCTGTCAGCCACAGCCACTCTGACCATACCCCTGGGCCTCCTTTCTGCAGGATAGATTTGCACAAAGACCTCTCTCATAGCTGTTTCTCTCTGTCCCTAGAGGTCCCTGGGCTATGTCCCTGGGTTAGAACCCAAGCCAAAGCTAAGTGCAATGACACAATTTAGCTATTGTGTGAGCTGTAAGTAGAGGGAGGGTGGCAGGGGCCCAGGGCTGACTCACCAGGCACACCTGCCTGGCCTGGTCTTCAGAGATCCCAGTGGGTAGAGACTGGGCCTCCTCATTCCAGGCCCTCCACCCCCAAGGGGTTAGGGACATCTCTTCTGCCTCCTCCTACTGGCCCCCACTGCATTTCTCCTGGCCTTGTCTTCTCTCTACCCATGCAAAGGCCCAGAGGCCAGGCTCTAGACACACAGCAGCCCCAAGCCACACCAGTTCTTAAGCAGCTTTGAGTGAAGCTCATACCCTACCTGGAGTCTGAGGCTGGGGATAAACTGCCTGCTGGTCAGACACAGTGTAACAGGGACAAGTTCCTTTCAGCCATTCATGAAACCTTCAGCTGCAGCATTTCTAGTTAGATTAAGAGGCTGGGCAGCAGCCTGGGGGTATTAAGTGGAGCCCAAGAATGATGCTCACAGAGCTAGGTCCCATTAAGTGATCCCTGGGGGACCCAGAACTTTGAAAGGGTTGAGACCAGGAGCAAATGCAATAACACAGATGATGCCCAACAGGGGAAATTATGCAGGGGAGGATGGGTGCTGGCTGGGGACCTGAGATGGAGCAAGGCACCAGTCCCCACCACCCAGGAGGCCAGGCTCTTGGGGGCAAGTTCCAGAAGCAACCTTCAAGAAGATGGGAACCAGACCAGAAAGTACGTTCTTGGGGATCTCAGAGCAGATTTGAACTTAGCTTGCAGGCATGACTGGTGCAGCTCTCTGCAGACCCAAACTACACAACATAATTGCCATGAGTCACACATAGCTACTGAGCACTTGAAATGTGACACATTCGAATAACGATATGCTTAAGTGTAAAATGTATACCAAAGTGTTAATAAAATTAAAAATGCAAAATATCTCATTAATGATTAAAATCAATATAAGTTTTATATCAATTACATGTTGAAATGATATTATATTGATATACTGGATTCAATAAAATGTTACTAAAATTAATTTCAACCTCTTCCATATCACTTTTTCCAATGTGTCTATCAGAAAATTTAGAGTGACGTAATTGAGTCAGATTATAATTCTGTGGGATAGTGCTGCTCTGGGCTGTTCACTTGCCTGAATTCCCAGCTTCCCCCAGCAGGGTACCGCCATATCTTTGTAATGCTGTGCAGTACTCTTCTTAGAATATAGTGTATGTGCAAAAAGAACTGGATGCTATCAGACAAGAATAGCTAGAGAACGAAAAAGATCTCTTGGATATTAAAAACAAGATGGGTCTATTAATAGGTTTATTAGAATAATTAGGCATAATTATAAGGTAATCTTCTATAATTGAGAGAAAAGATAACAAAATGATATGAGATGCACTAAAAATCAAACCATTAGGAATTCCCACTCCCCAAAGAAGGGAAGAAAATGGTGGAAAGAAAATTATCAAAAGTCCTGGGAGACAGAGGAAGGGCACACAAGGGAGGGGCCAAAAGTGAAATCCTCATCTGTCATCATGGAAAGCCAATTAAAAACTGAGAAAGGTCAGTCTAATTGTATTCTTAGGGCATTTGGTCTGGAAGTGACCACAAATGCTGAAAGTGGTGGTCTCTAAAGAAAGGGAAAGTGCTGGCGTTATAAATTGGCAAGAGACAGACTACTCAGCCTACAGTGGAGGATCCCTAACTCTGTTTTTTGTTTCTGTTTTTGGCTCTTATTTTGTTTTGTTTTTTGAGACAGGGTCTCGCTCTGTCACCCAGGTTGGAGTGCAGTGGTGCAATCACGACACTCACTGCAGCCTAGACCTCCTGGACTCAAGTGAGCCTCCCACCTCAGCCTCCCAAGTAGCTGGGACTACAGGCAGTTTGCCACCACTCATGGCTAATTTTTGTAGTTTTTGTAGAGACAGGGTCTCACTCTGTTGCCCAGGCTGGTCTCAAACTCCTGGGCTCAAGCAATCCACCTGCTTCGGCCTACCAAAGTGCTGGGATTATATGCATGAGCCACAGTATCTGGCCTTCTTTCTTTTAAAGACAGTTTTGAATTGTAAAATATGCCTACAAGGTAGCAAAACTTAAATGCATAGTTTGACAGATTATAACTCAAACACCCACATAATGGCCACCCAGGTCAACAAATAGAGCATTATTAAGTTCCCAGAGCCCCCTGCCCATAAATTTCTTCCCCACCCAAGCAACATCCTTCCTTCCAGATGTAACCACTATTCTGACTTTAAAATAATCATACTCTAAACAGACAACTTACAAAATGGGAGGAAATATTCACAAACTATGCATCCAAGAAAGGTCTAATATCCAGAATCTATAAGGAATTTAAATAATTTGACAAGCAAAAAAAAAAAAACAAATTAAAAAGTGGGCAGCAGACATGAACAGACACTTCTCAAAAGAAGATGTACAAGCAGCCAACAAACATAAAAAAAGACTCAACATCACTAATCATCAGAGAAATGCAAATCAAAACCACCATTACTGGTGTATATTTACCCAAAGGAAAACAAATTGTTCTACCAGAAAGACACATACATGCGTATGTTCACTGCAGCACTATTCACAATAACGAAGACATGGAATCAATCTAGGTGCTGATCAATGGTGAACTGGATAAAGAAAATGTGTTACATATACATCATGTATGATACGGTCTGTGTCCCCACCCAAATCTTATCTCGAATTGTAATCTGAATTGTGTGTTGAAGGAGGGACCTCGTGGGAGGTGATTAGATCTTGGGGGGCGGTTCCCGCATGCTGTTCTCATGATAGTGAGTGAGTTCTCACAAGATATGAGGGTTTTATAAGGGGCTTTTCCCCACTTTGCTCTGCACTTCTCCTTCCTGCTGCTCTGTGAGGAAGGACATGTTGTCTTTCTGCCATGGTTGTAAGTTTCCTGAGGCCTCCCCAGCCATGTGGAACAGTGAGTCACTTGAACATCTTTCCTTTATAAATTACCCGGTCTTGGGCTGTTCTTTATAGCAGCATGAGGACGGATTAGTACAATGGAATACCATGCAACCATAAAAAAGAATGAAATCATGTCATTTGCAGCAACAGGGATGTAGCTGGAGGTCATTATTCTAAGCAAATTAATTCAGGAACAGGAAACCAAATACTGCATGTTCTCAGTTATAAAGTGGGAGCTAAACATTGGGTACACATGGACATAAAGTGGGGAACAAATGATACTGAGAACTACTAGAGGCAAGAGAGAAGAAAGGAGGCAAGGGCTGAAAAACTACCAATGGGATACTATGCTCACTACATGGGTGTCAGCATCATTTGTACCCAAAACCACAGTGTCACACAATAACCCCATGTAACAAACCTGCACATATATTCCCTGAATCTGAAATAAAAGTTGAAATTTTTTTAAAAAATAAAATCCTGCTCTTGACTCTTTAATAGATTTATCACCCGTGTATGCATCCTTGAACAGTGTAGTTCAGTTGAGTCTATTTTTAAATAATACATAAATGGAATCATACTGTATTATTTTGCATATGTTTCTTTCCCTCCACATTCTATTAATAAAACCCTCTGGGTTTGGGCCTGTGTGTGTGTGTGTGTGTATCTATATCATTTTATAACTGAATAGTAAATCTATTGTGTTAACATATAAAAATGCATTTATTCCCTCTACTTTTGATGAGTCTTTCCTGCTTGCTGGAAATGAATAGTGTATCTAAAGCTTAATGTACTTCCCCAAAGAGTTGCCTGGCAAAAAAAGAAAAAAAAGAAAGAAAGAAAGAAAAGAAAAGAAAAGAAAAAAGAAAAGAAAGAAAAGAAAACTGAAGACAGAACAAAACTTTGAAAAGTAGGGAACATTTTGCCAATTTTATTTCAGAGAGTTCACTTTAGTTCAGACAGTAAAAGTGACCTCGTAAGTGAGTTTGTTTCCCATACCCCAAGCTTGTATAGACTGGTGGTTCTGGCTTAGCAGGCATCAGAATCCCCTCAAAAGAGTATTAAATAAAGAATGCTGGATGCCATTCCCACAGTTTCTGATGCAGCAGGTCTGGGTGGAGACCTAAAAATTTCATTTCTAATAGAAATCAAACTTTGTGAACTACTGCTGTAGACAATTCCCGTGCAGAAACTGAGAGGCATCCTAAAGAGGAAATAAGAAACAACAGCATGCTCATTTTTGTGTCAGAAAATTATTTTAAAGACTCCTAACCTGAAAACTCATTGGCATCAGAACAGTGTTCTTCTTGTCTGCAGGAACATGAACTTTCAGGCCGGGCGCAGTGACTCACGCCTGTAATCCCAGCACTTTGGGAGGCTGAGGCAGGTGGATCACCTGAGGTCAGAAGTTTGAGACTGGCCTGGCCAATATGGTGAAACCCTGTCTCTACTAAAAATGCAAAAATTAGCCGGGCATGGGGGCTGGGGCCTGTAATCCCAGCTACTCGGGAGGCTGAGGCAGGAGAATTGCTTGAACCCAGGAGGTGGAGGTTGCAGTGAGCTGAGATTGCACCATTGCACTCCAGCCTGGGTGACAAGAGTGAAACTCCAGCTAAAAAAAAAAAAAAAGAACTTTCAGTAGAGCTAAATCAGATTTGACTGAGGCAACTAGATGGCCTATTGCACGCAGTTCTCAGTCTAGGACTGTATTGTCTCAAAAGATAATACATGGTAATAAAAAATTAGTTTATTTACTCTGGAGATTTCAGTGCTATTTCCCTAACTCAGTGTATTATAGGAAAAGTCATTAATGAAGATCCTTATTTTAAAATTTGATTTGAGAGATTTTAGCAAGATGTATTTGCAATCTCCTTACTAAGCTCATTAATTCTAATAGCTTTTCTGCAGATTCCATCAGATTTTCTCCATAGAGAATCATGAGGTCTGGGAATAAAGAGATGGTGCTACCAGAACCCGGGAGCTGGGCTCACCCAGCAGAAACTAAACTCCATGCAGACTCCAGGAGGTGGAAACAAAAGGAACAGCTGCTGCTGCTGCTGGAGATGCCACCCAAAGCTCTCCTCAGCCTCCCACGAGTCCCTCCCAGTGGCCAGGAGCCACTGCCTAGGGTGTGGAAACAGCCTGCAGAGCCTGCCATAGGACAGGAGCCCACAAAGGGCAAAGCAGAGAAGGGAAGCAAAAAGACCAAGAACCAGCATGGATATTAAGACATCAGGGTTGTGAGGGAGCAATTGAGAAGACTAGGAAGGGTCACTGGTTGGGTGGAAGGGAGGCCAGCTGAAGGCAGATGAAGGAAATGTTTCGGGGATGCAGGGTGAGCCACAGTGAGGCCGAGCAGTGAACACTGAATTCAGCAACATGGAGGCTGGTGGTAAGCAGAGGAGAAACCTGACTGGAGTTTGCTAAGGAGACTGTGGGAGGAGAGGAACAGGAGCCAGAAGTACAGGAGCTACTACTGAGGTTGTGCCGCAAAGTGCAAGAGCTGTAAGAATTAGCAAGGTTGGGAGAAGTTTGCCTGTGTTTAAGTTAGGAGAAATCATCCATGTGGAGGCCAGTGAGAATGGTCCAAGAGTCCTCAAATCACTTAATACGTACGCATTGTGGTTGACTCTTGAACAACATGCAAGTTAAGAGCACTCACCCCTTGCACAGTTGAAAATCCCAGTAAAACTTTTCATACTACCCCAAAATGTAACTACTAACAGCCTACTGTTGACTGGAAGCCTTACTGTTGGGAGAGGCACAAGGTCAGATATAACCAGGTGCATGCACATTTGTGTCTTTCCACAAGGTCAGGCTTTTATTGATGCTATTTCACTCATAAAAGCCCACAAGCTGCATGGAGTTCCCAAGAAGGTGATTCTCCTTAGCACTTCATTCCCTCAGGCTACAGGTGCACAGATTCAAGCCACTCCACAGGTCAGTTGATGTTGCAAACCATACGTAGTAGTATACTTAATCAATATATAAATGTTATAGATTAAACATTCCACATCAAACAGAGCAACACTTAACATCAAGAGAAAAGGGGATAGGAAAGGGGTTAATCAGGCCAAGGACAGTGACATGGACAACGAGAGGGTCCTGGGCAGATCTAGATGCACAGCAGTGTCTTGTAAGGGAGAGCCCTCGATTTGAACAGAGCCCTCAGTGACAGATGCCAGATGCTGATCACGAGTGATAGCAGGACAGTATTTCATAAAACAACTGTGTACAGCTGGTGGACTCCCGCTCTTTTGTAGCCCTTGAGTCCTCTGGTGAGGACTGATTGATAATAAAGAGCGTGTCTGGCTACGCTCTGGCCGTAGAGACAGTCAGGTGCTGTCCCTACTGATTAGGGGAACATCTGGTCCTGTTGGCAGGATGCCTTTGGAAATGTAAGATGGAGTCTTTTTTTAAGATGGAGTTACTTACGTCACGGGTGCTCTGTACACCTTACCAATAACATAAACAGTCTATTACCCATATTTTGCATATATATTATGTACTATATTCTTACAATAAAGTCAGCTGGAGAATAGAAAATGTTATTAAGAAAATTATAAGAAAGTGAAAATATCGTTACTATTCCTTAAGTAGAAGTGGATCATCATGAAGGTCTTTATCCTTATCATCTCCATGTTGAGTACACTGAGGGAAAGAAGAAGGAGGGGTAGGTCTTGCTGTCTCAGGGGTGGCAGAGGTAAAAGAAAATCCATGTATAAGTGGACCCACGCAATTCATATTCGTGTAGTTCAAGGGTCAATGGTATTGTGGACTCCCTGTTTCATGTGAGAGGAGGCCAACTCAAAAGCAAAATAAGAGAAATGGGAACATAACAAGGACATGGAGATACCTCATGGAGCCCTGAAACTGGCATGTAGCCAGGATGCAGAAGAAGCTGAAACCAGAGGTGGAAATGGCCTTGGGACACTCTCTCCAATTCATGGCTTTACTTCCATCTTCTCATCCACTGATTCTTTCCTCTCATGATAGATGGTTCTATCCTCATGGCAGAACTCTTGAACCCTTTGCAAGGTGGCCCAAGAGGCACCACGCCCTGCCCTCCAGCCACTCTGGGAGGCCCTTACAGGACGAGGCATCCTGAGAGCTGGATGCCCGAGAGCTCCTGAGATTCTTTTTTAAAAACTGTATTTATTTTATGTTATTTTATTTTAGAAACAGGGTCTTACTCTGTTGCCCAGACTGGAGTGCAGTGGCGCAATCACAGCTCACTATAGCCTTGAACTCCTGGACTCAAGCAATCCACCTGCCTCGTTCTCTCAAGTACCTGGAAACACAGGCACATGCCACCATGCCCAACTAATTTTTTATTTGTAAAGATGGGGTCTTGCTGTGTTGTCCAGGCTGGTCTCAAACTCCTGGCCTAAAGTGTCCCCCAACCTCAGCCTCCCAAAGCACTAAGATTACAGGTATGAGCCACCACACCCACACTGAGATTATTTTTACCACTTCTGCCACTAGGAGAAGAGTTGTTCTCAACCATCTTGATTTCCAGCCCACAGATTCGAGAGAAAATCTGATTGGCTGAGCTTAGGGAATTACTTATTCTTGGCATAAACAACTGTGGCCATAAGAAGTGGTGTTTCAGTTTATAGAGCAGCAACTGTGTCAAGGGATGGTAAAGAGAAAAGGCATTTCGCAGAAAATTAGGAACTGTGCAGAGTAAATATTCAATACAAAATAGTAATAGGATTGGAATTTGTCAACAGGTAGCTGGTTCCCAGTGGGTTTCCAGCCAATAGAAATGGGCTTCCAGAGCCCTGGGGGACTAAGCAAACTACAGAAATTTAAAAATCAATATATGCAAGGGCCAAGTTGCTGCTTGGGAAACTGACAAATCTGAGGGCCAGATCACTCAGTATCACTTACAACACACTTCTGGTTTTTCCCAGACTGCAGAGGCTGGGCAGGCGAAAAATCCCATTCCTTAGAGTCATTAGAAACTGAAGTTCTAGACATCATCGAGGGTCCTCTTCCTGGTGCAAATGGGAGAGATTTAATTTGGAAGCAGTCAGGTGGCCAGAAAGGCAGGGCTGAGGTGTCTGCTCACTTGTGTGGGGAGGGCAGAGGTGGGTGATTCTGAAGCCAGCGGGTGTGGGGGTTGTTTGCTGATTCTGCAGGCAGCTTCCTGGTTAGAAATGTGGCCAGGTTCTGCTAGATAGCTTTGACAGTAGCTAAGACCCCCTAAGGTCTATTTATTCAGCTTTTCCAAGGATTTCATGAGCCATAGTTAGTAGCCTGTGATACATCCCTTTCGGCTTAAACTAGGTCAAGTATATTCTGTGAAATTGAACTGGATGAATTCAGGTGCAATGTGGGGGAACATCTCTTAGAAAACTAAGGCAGCAGCCTTGGTGTCTGAACTGTGGCAGAGTGAGTGAGGCCTAACCATAGGGGTGATGGAACACTGACAGCAATGTGCCTCCTTGCCTCAAGTCTGGCTGGATCCTAGGATCTAGGGCAAGGATTGGCCTGAATATAGCAGCCCAATGGCCTCAACAATTGGACAACGAGGGAAGTGATGAGTATGAAGTCATCAGGGCCTCCTATATGCTATGTGTGAATGGCAGATCTATATTATCAGGCCTGGCAGGAATCCAACCTCCCCACTTTGCAAAGAGGAAAGTAGATGATACGTGACATATTTAGAATTATGGGGGCTCCCACATGTTAAACATTGCAAATAGATCCTGATACATACAGAGTGCCTCATAAATTGTGCATAGGGTGAGGCAAAGGAACCCAGGAAGGGTTTATTGACTTGAATATATTTTATTCATAATTGGAGCCTCCCTATCACTCACTCTCCTTCAAGCACATATCCATTGAGCCATCATTGAACATGGGGATTGCAGCAAGGCATCCCAGAAGCAGCAGTTACTATGATTGTAAACTGGGGGAGAGCAGCAGCCGAGGAATCTTACAAAAGGGTTGCGGCCATTTTCCCATAAGTGAAACAAACATAAAAGCAGTCTCCCGGCCGGGCGCGGTGGCTCAAGCCTGTAATCCCAGCACTTTGGGAGGCCGAGGCAGGCGGATCACGAGGTCAGGAGATCGAGACCCTCCTGGCTAACACTGTGAAACCCCGTCTCTACTAAAATACAAAAAACTAGCCGGGCGCGGTGGCGGGCGCCTGTAGCCCCAGCTACTCGGAGGCTGAGGCGGGAGAATGGCGGGAACCCGGGAGGCGGAGCTTGCAGTGAGCCGAGATTGCGCCACTGCACTCCAGCCTGGGCGACACAGCGAGACTCCGTCTCAAAAAAAAAAAAAAAAAAAGCAGTCTCCCAAGGACCACATTTATCACTGATCGATGGAGTGCGTTGGCAATTTAGGCAGTAGGAGGTTGTTTAATTATAAGGGAGCAGTGTTGCGAATTACATTAAACATTTGTTTTACATCTGAGAACCCCGGAAATGAAAATTAATAGATTGATGCAGGATCACCCTTGCTAGCCAGGGGCCAGTGATTCTGAGTAGGCTGGTGATTAGTCATTTTCCTTTTTGTTCATTTCTATGATGAAAAGTTAAAAAAAAAAAAAAAAAAAGGATTTCAAGAAGGAAACTGTTGTATGGAAATCTGGCAAGTTTTCATAAGAACTCAATTGCTCTTTTGTTTTCTGACCTGTGATATGAGATCGTGAGCCCAAACTGAGTCTCAGCTGCTGTTCATAAGACACCAGCCCCGCTCAGGCAGGCAGATGTGAAGTCCTGCTGTGACTGCACCCTTGGGACTGGATGCCAAGAAGTTCCACAGTGTCCAATGGAGAGTGGGAAGGCAGGTCTTCTGAAGGGCAAGGGCATTGTCAGCGTCAGGAGGAGAGAATTCCAAAGGAAAGGGGTGGATTCTGTAGGCAGCTGGCAGACATGGTCCACAACTAGTTGGGGTGGACTTTAGTTGTCATGAAGATTCAAACAAGTGAAAAACAAATAATTAATTCAACCAAATGAGGCCAGAGCTTTTCTTTTTAAACTCCAAGCCCACTGATTTCCTTTACATGTGCAGACCCAGTAGGAGCAGACGTTGCCACACAGTGAGGTTGCTCTGTGTAATAAATGCTGGTTAAGTGAGGATGGAACCAAAAGGCTGAGCAAAGAGGAAGAAGATGCCTGAGATGTCAAGACCTACCTCCTATAGGTGAAATCTGTTTGTGTTTTTGTTTTTGTTTTGAAACAGGGTCTCTCTCTGTCGCCCAGGCTGGAGTGCAGTGGTGTCATCATGGTTCACTGCAGCCTCGGTCTCCTGGACTCAAAGTGATCTTCCTACCTTGGCCTCCCAAGTAGCTGGGACCATAGACACATGTCACCATGCCCAGCTAATTTTTAAAATTTTATGTAGAGAGCGTCTTGCTATGTTGCCCAGTCTGGTCTCAAACTCCTGGGTTCAAGCGATCCTCCTGCCTTGGCCTCCCAAAGTGCTGGGGTTATGGGTATGAGCCACTGCTCCCGACCTGTTTTGTTTTCAAAAAGTGGGCCAGGTGTGGGAAGCTGGTGATAGAAGCTTGTTGCAGAAGCAATAAGCTTCTGCATCGAGGATGTGGGAGGCATCTCAAAGGTGCAGAGGTGAGCAGGATGCGGGACTGTAATGAAACATAACAGCAGCCAATGTTAGCGAGATGGAGCGGAGCAAATGAGTTTCCTGGCCCTCTTCCAGCCATGCCTCAGCCGCAGCTTCCTCGCAGCTTCCTGCAGCCTGGCCAAAGGCAGCCTTTCTTCCAGAATCCCCACCTTCTTGGAGGGTTGAAGCTTGGATATAAAACAATATAAATGATTATTGAGTAAGGTCCTTCATCCAACACTTCACAAATCTTAGAGCTGTCTGTTGGAAATTGATTATATTTGTTCCCCAGAGTTAAATGAATTAGGCATTGATAAAAGGCTCTCTTCCTTTCAGTACGTACATTATATATATATATATGTGTGTGTGTGTGTGTGTGTATTGAGATATTCTATGATCATATAAATCAGAGGGCAATTAAGTTCTTCTGCAGTCTGGAGGGGAGAATGTCAAAACTAGGCAGAGCAAAATAGTCTCACCTGGTTGAGTATGGGCAAATTCCTCTTTTGTGGTTAAATCAAGGGCCATTTTGCCAAATGCCAGTGACCAAAATGCCAGAAACTAGAAGCTCCTAAGTCTTCTCCCGAGCTTCAGCAGTGTCTGCCTTGTAACTTGGACCATTTCTTCTAGAGAGGGAGAGGAACTGGGAGGTGGTGTGGGAACAAGGGAGGGAGAGGACAAGGTCGGGGCAGAGGAGGGAGAGAACCTTTAGTAGAAGTGCAAAAATATGAGTCCCTTTCAATGTATCTTCGCTGCAGGTGTTCAAGAAAGGCAGAAGGAGCTTGTCTTTAACAACTTTAGAAGTCATACAAAGTATTTTGCTCTCAAGGAGTCACAGTATTTATTAATATACACATGCTCTGAGCATTCCTGCAACAAAGAAATCTGACTTGGGTCAGCCCAGCATGTTACAAGCTGGCCAACACCATTTTGCAGTTTACACCATAGAGTACACTGAAGAATGCCCTCCTGGAAAACAAAACTTGCTTTGGGGCCTCTGTCTGGGGAGGAGGGGGTCCCTGATGCAGAACCTCTCCAGGCCATTTCAGGAGTCCGTTTGTGAAGGGCCACTATGGGAGGCATATTTTGACTACGGTAGCATTTGCTTGCATGGTCTCTGACTCTGAAGACCCAAGAGGGCCTGAGGGTAGGCAGTGGAGAGACCAGAAAAGAAGATACTGGACTCGCGTTAGGGTCCTTCCTAGGGTACTGGATTAAGAAGAACTGTGGGCCAGGCATGGTGGCTTATGCCTATAATCTCAGCACTTTGGGAGACCAAGGGGTGTGGCTCACTTGAGGTCAGGAGTTTGAGACCAGCCTGGCCAACATAGCGAAACTCCGTCTCTAATAAAAATACAAAAATTAGCCAGGTGTGGTGGCATGCACCTGTAATCCCAGCTACTCAGGAGGCTAAGGCATGAGAATTTCTTGAACCTGGGAGGTGGAAGTTGCAGTGAGCCAAGATCACACCACTGCACTCCAGTCTGAGCAACAGAGGGAAACTCTGTCTCAAAAACAAAAAGAAAAGAAAAATTGTGAAAGGCGATCTTAGGTTTCTTTCCAGAACAGTGCTGATTCAATAGAAAATAATGCAAGCCAAGATGTAATTCTAAATTTCCTAATAATAAAAGTAAAAAGAGGCCAGGCACGGTGGGTCATGCCTGTAATTCCAGCACTTTGGGAGGTTGAGGTGGGCAGATCATGAGGTCAGGAGTTCGAGACCAGCCTGGCCAACATGGTGAAACCCCCGTCTCTACTAAAAATACAAAAATAATACAAAAAACTAGCCGGGCAAGGTGGCGGGCACCTGTGGTCCCAGCTACTTGGAAGGCTGAGGCAGGAGAATGGCGTAAACCCAGGAGGTAGAGTTTGCAGTGAGCTGAGATCCAGCCACTGCACTCCAGCCTGGGCGACAGAGCGAGATTCCGTCTCAAAAAAAATACAAAAATTAGCCAGAATTAGCCAGGCGTGGTGGCGTGCACCTGAGTCCCAGTTACTCAGGAGCCTAAGGCATGAGAATCACATGAACCCGGGAGGTGGAGATTGCAGTGAGCTGAGCTTACCCACTGCACTCCAGCCTGGGCAACAGAGCAAGACTCGGTCTTGGGGAAAAAAAAGTAAAAAGAAATATTTGAAATTAATTTAATAATGTATTTCATTTAATTTGATATATAACAAATTTTTATTTCAACATATATTCAATATAAACAATTATTATTGAGGTTTTTTCTTTGAGTAAGTCTTTGAAATTCAATATGTATTTGATACTCAGAACGTATCTCAGGGCCCTGAATCCACAAAGTGACCTTGAGACAGAACTTTAGGTGTGTAGGGAGGCTTCCAGGAGCCCGTGCCAGGACCTCACCTCAGGTAATTACACGGATCCTCACCTCTGGGGAGGGAGACTTGCTGGGTGGGGAGGGAGACTTGCTTGGTAAAGAGGGAGCCACAGGCCAAGAGACCCACCTATCTGCTAAATTGCAGGGAGGGGAGAAAAAAGAGCCTGGTTACTTCCTCAGGTGATAAAGCTGGCCCCACGCCCCACTTCATTGTTTAGACTTTATCCCAAAGGAAAACCCCCCTCTGTCCCATGAGTATGTGACAAGAAAAGGCGGACCTTGGTTTTTCTCCTTCTGAAAGAGGAAAAAGGAAAAGGCCACATGGCTAAGCTGGGCAGCATCTGGTTCTGCCTGCCTCCTTCCCATTGTGCACTGGGCTTGAGTTGGGTTACGGGTGGTGGCAGATGTCCTCCCAGTGGTGGCTGCTGTCCTCACGGACCTAGGCAACCTGCTGATGTCACCAAAAGAAGTGTGTTCTTTTTTTTTTTTCTTTTGAGACAGAGTCTTGCTCTATCGCCCAGACTGGAGTGCAGTGGCGTGATCTCAGCTCACTAGCAAGCTCCACCTCCCAGGTTCATGCCATTCTCCTGCCTCGGCCTCCTGAGTAGCTGGGATTACAGGTGCCCGCCACCCCGCCCAGCTAATTTGTTTTCTATTTTTAGTAGAGACGGGGTTTCACCATGCTAGCAAGGATGGCTCAATCTCCTGACCTTGTGATCCGAAGGCCTCGGCCTCCCAGAGTGCTGGGATTACAGGCGTGAGCCACCGCGCCTGGCCAGGAAGTGTGTGCTTTAAAAAGCTTCTGTTCTCTGAAGTTCCGTGGGAATGACGCTGAAAAGCAAAGCCAAGTTCACTAACCCTTAAAAAAAAATAGCTGCAAGAACAAGATTGTGTGTTTTGGAGGCCTGATCCTGCCCACACGCAGGGCAGACAGTACAAGATAAATCCGGAAGACCCATTTCACTGGGGCAAGGGTCACATGGGTGCAAAAGCTGCAGAAGAACAAGGAAGGATTGGCCACACACAATGACCTGCTCAAAGGGAAATAAGGAAGACTTGAGGCATTAGCCTTGGGGGGACTCAGCATGAGTTGATCCAATGCACTGAATTCTGGAGCTTCCAATGGTGCCCTATTCTCTCTTTGGAGACAGAGGTCAGCACAATGAGCAGAAAGGACAGACAAGTTTACTTGGTGGCAACAAAACTACCATTCTTCTTCCCTGGACTTGGAGACATTCTGAGAAGATTAGGAAATATTCCTGAGAAGGAATGCTAATGGGAGTGATTGGACGTCATTTGTTCGTTATTCTAGAAGACCACACTTATTGAAAGACCGCCTTGTGCCAAGTGATGTGCTTAGTACTCAGGATACAATAGCTGGAGACCCCAGACCTTCCCTTGTAAAGCTTACTCTCTGCAATGGAGATGGCCAGCAATCATGTCTGCCCCTCCAGTCTGGGAATTCTAAAGGGAGCATCTCTTGATCCTCCAGCAACACAGCTTTGGGACAAGACAGTTAACACTCTAAGAAGCTGGTAGAACAACTCGAGGCTTTCTTATTCCAACAGGTTAAAGAGGCAGAAGAGATGACAATGTCAAGTTGTGGAAAGGTGCTGGTAACTCCAGGTTTGGGTGCAGACCCTGAGACCAGTAAGGGGCCAGAAAAGAGAAAAGGGGCAGTGTCTTTGCCACTGGGTGGCCATAACTTTTGTGTCTTCAATAAGTGATATGACCAGATGGATGTGCTCCTAGATACCTTTCAGTTTTCCAACTCTAGATGAACTCAGGAATGATAGATCCATAATCAGGAGTTAAGGGAAAAGTAGGGACCCCTGGATAAATTTCAAAAATTTTCAGCTCATCCGACAAAGTCATTAATGTCCTCACACAGAAATCATCATCAGGCTACTGGCTCTCACCTCCTGGGGCCCCCACTTCCAGAGCTGATCTTTTCCATTAAGAAAACCAAAGGTGTCAGGGTCAGAGGATGGTATTACAAGATCTAAGCACTCCACTAGATGCTGTTGTGAAACAGCATCATTGTCTGGGGGTAAATACAGGGGTTTGTTGTCTCACGCCAAGAAGATTCAGGATATGAACACAAGTAGATGCGTTAAGGAGTGGAACATTTAATAGGCAGAAGAAAGAAGAGAGAGAGGAGAGCAGCTCTCTCTTGCCAGAAAGAGGCATCTGAAAGGGAAAAGCCAGCCCACGGTGGACTGCAGGCTTGAGGAGGCGGTGTCTGATTTACATAAGGCACACAGATTGGTTTGACCAGATGTGACGTTTACCTGAGGAGGGAAAGCTGGTGCCCTAATCTTATTATGTAAGTGGGATTTCCACTTGGTCAGTGCCATCTTGTATGTTCCTTACTATACACATGGCTGGAAAAGAGAAGAGAAGGTAGAGCCACCATTTTGATCATACCTAGTCACAGGTAGCCTTTTTCTATTGGCCCAACTGCCAGCATTCACCCATGCAAGCTTCTAGCTTGCTTGTCTACGTCTGCAGCTCCATTTTACAGGCTGCTATTTGTTAGAAAATAAAATGATTTTGGGGGCTGCTTTTTATTAAAAGGAAAACCTTACTGAGGACTTCTGTACCCTCACTATCTGCTTAAGTCCTTTCTTCTTAACTCTTATATCACTTGGGCACTCTGGAAGTTTCACAGCTGAACTAAATGAACCTGGAGCTGTCGCCTTGCCTGTTGCCTGACATACAGAGCACGGAAACATTGGCGCTAAGGAAAGGCTCCCAAAGGCATGTCTGCTAGGGATCCTTAGCAGAGAAATTGCAGCTGAGCTCTGACCCTCCTGATGCCCAGGCCTGTGACTTGCCAAGCTGGTTAAAATTGCTGCTTACAGTGAGATCAAAGGTGAATCTGCAACCTTACAAGTGAAAAGTCAACCTCAGGGTTAACCCGTTGTGCTTTCAGCAGAGAGGATTTTCTCGGCCAACTTTAGATAAATGAAATCAGCCTAGAGGGAAACAAATCTTTCTGCCAAACTCCATTTGAAAAAACAAAGATCTCTTTAAGACTATGAGAAAAGACAGAATACCTTAAAAAAATTTAAATGTAATACATACAGCTGGATAAGAAATGTTAAAAGCTAGAAAGGCTGCTCAAGAACAGTAGGACAGTTAGAAAGTTGCGTAAGTAATTAGCATGCCAACTGTGATGTTTTAAAATGCCCCTGGATCTCTTAGTTATCTGAATAAACTTAGAACCTAGCCTGAGTCCGATTTTCTTCCTGAGATCAATACACAACATCTTTCTAACCTAAAAGCAAATCGCTTTAGAAGTGCTCAGGAAATGACTGCTAAATGGGTTCAGCGTAACTCTTAGTTACACATCTGTTCCTCTGAGCTTAGAGTTCCTTGTACTTGAAAAAACAAAAAATTCTCCCTCTCCGACCAACCTATCATATAGCTAAGCTCTTAATGTAATTTGCATTTGTCAAGCCTGTCAAAATAACTTCTAAAGCTTCCCCTGTCTGCCCTGAGCACTCCATCTGTAGTGTGACTGCCAGTTTCTGGTCTCCTGAAGTGGGTTTCATACCTTTTCCCACCTCACTACATGCCCAGTGGGATCCCAGAGAGTCAAGGTAGAGAAACCCAACCCTGTTATCCTTGCCACCTCAAATCTTTAGTTGACTGGGACAGGAGTGTGTGTCTACTTGCAAAGTAAATCCCTATGATCCCAGGCAGATGACAGGATTTTATTTTTCTTGCTGATTAGAAAGCTGGATATTCAGAGTTGAGGGGCTCAATTACAGGATACCTTTCTTGGAAGTTCAGCTATCAAAGAATGGAAAGGGAGGTTTCATTCTGAATATTCAGTTCCAGATGTAATCATGCCCATGCTGCTTGTAAGTGTTCTGTTCAGACGCTCCACTCAGCACACACACTCACACATGTCACACTCACACTCCTATCCACCACACATACACACACAAACCCCTACCCACTACACACACACATCCACACACACACACACCCCTACCGAAAACACATCCACCTAAACACAGCCCTACCCACCACACACACATCCATAACACGTGCCCCTACCCAATATATATTCACATAAATACAGCCCTAGCCAACACACAAACATCCACACACTCACATCCCTACCCAACACACAAACATCCATACACACACACCCCTACCCAACACACATACATCCATACACACACCCTTACCCAACACACATCCACATAAGCACAGCCCTACCCAACACATAAACATCCACACACACATACACCCCTACCCAACACACATACATCCATACACACTCCTACCCAACACACAAACACCCATACACACACATCCCTACCCAACACACACCCACATAAACACAGCTCTACCCACCACACACACATCCATACACACACCCCCTACCCAACACACAGCCACATAAACACAGCCCTACTCAACACACAAACATCTACACACTCACAACCCTACCCAACACACAAACACCCATACACACACACCCCTACCCAACACACACATATCCATACACACACACTCCTACTCAACACACACACACCCCCACACCCCTACCCAACACAAACACACATCCATACACACACCCCTACCCAACACACACACTCACACCACTACCCAGCACACACTCACACCCCTACCCAACACACACACATATCCATACACTCAGACACCTACCACACACACCCCTACCCAACACACACACATATCCATACACTCACACCCCTACCCAACACACACACATATCCATACACTCAGACACCTACCACACACACCCCTACCCAACACACACACATATCCATACACACACACTCCTACTCAACACACACACACCCCCACACCCCTACCCAACACAAACACACATCCATACACACACCCCTACCCAACACACACACTCACACCACTACCCAGCACACACTCACACCCCTACCCAACACACACACATATCCATACACTCAGACACCTACCACACACACCCCTACCCAACACACACACATATCCATACACACACACTCCTACTCAACACACACACACCCCCACACCCCTACCCAACACAAACACACATCCATACACACACCCCTACCCAACACACACACTCACACCACTACCCAGCACACACTCACACCCCTACCCAACACACACACATATCCATACACTCAGACACCTACCACACACACCCCTACCCAACACACACACATATCCATACACTCACACCCCTACCCAACACACACACATATCCATACACTCAGACACCTACCACACACACCCCTACCCAACACATACACACACATATCCATACACTCACACCCCTACCCAACACACAAATATACATACACATATACACACACCTCTGCTCGACACATACACACTAACTCATAAATACATTTTTACACATTTACACAGACACACACACCTCTACTCACATCGCCCTTCTCACGCATACACACACACACACCCCTACCTTTCTGTTCACAGCCTCATCTTGTTGTCCCATTAACGTAGCCATTTTTCTTATTGAGTCACATTTATGAATGGGATCTGCCCAGACTTCTTCAAGTCCGGGTGTCCCAACTAACTAGTAGCTTAGCTGAGAAGTCACTACCCAGTTTCCTGATTCTCAGACCCTGGGAGCAAGTGTGCCCGCCGCCAATATTGGGATGATCTTCCCATGACCCCAGAGAAGCTCTACGTCATCTTACAGTCTCTTCCTTATTCCCTGACCAGTCACCACATTCTGCTCCTGCTTCCTTTGCAAGCTCTTCAGAAGTCATCTGGCATTTCCCTGGCTAACACCCCAAGCTGAGTCCAGCTTCCTATTTAAATGGAATCTTGGTGGGTCTCCCTGCGTCTAGCTTCAGTTCACTGAAATCTACCATGTGCTGTGCTGCTGCCAGATGGGGTTTCTTAAGTTATCACTTATTTTTGTTACCCCTCACCCAGCTATCGATGGCTCCCACTTACCTGCAGCTGATGAGTAATTTTGTGGGTTTGTCTAGCACTCGAGGGCTCCACAAAGGAGCCCGTGTCTCTGCAGAGGCACTGTGCTGGGTGAAATGAGGCCAAACTTTCCAGATCAAGCTGAGCTGGGGTTTTTCCCAGTTTTGCCACTCACTGATGGGTAACTTGAGGTCAGTTACCTGACCCTCTGAGTCTCAGGTGTCTCATTTATAAAATAAAAACAACTGCTATTTATTGAGTGCCTCCTGTCTGCCAGACACTGGGCCAAGCCCTTGTGAAGAACTGACCCAGCCAAGTTGCCCATTCAGAGTGTGTTTCAATGCTTGCCATTGTTTCAATGGACACAGGCAGGGGGCTTATAGGTCATCCCAAGGTTATAGCAACAGCAGATATCAGGCTGACTTCAGAAATGGTTTTCATTCATAAGCAGGCCCAAAGGAGTTGAAATAGTTTGGATATTTGTCCCTGCACAAATCTCATATTGAATTGTAATCCCCAGTGCTGAAGGGGGGCCTGGTGGGAGGTGTTTGGATCATGGGGGTGGATCCCTCATGGCTTGGTGCTGTCTTAGTTATAGTGAATTCTCATGATATCTGTTCATTTTAAAGTGTGTAGCACACCCCCCAACACACTCTCTTTCTCTTGCTCCTGCTTTCATCATGTGACATACCTGCACCCTCTTTGCCTTCCACCATGATTGTATGTTTCCTGAGGCCTCCCCAGAAGCAGAGAAGATGCCAGCATCATGCTTCCTGTATAGCCTGCAGAACCATGAGCCAATTAAACCTCTTTTCTTTATAAATGACCCAGTCTCAGGGACTTATAGCAATGCAAGAACCACCTATTACAGGAGTCCTGTGAGCTCTTTGTGTAAGTTCAGGGAAATCCAGGCTCCCTGTTCCATGAAGAGTTTCCTGAAGGCAGATGTGGCAAGGTCCCTGAGTGACTGCATGGATCAACGCTCCCTATCTGACACGGATCAGATGTATTGCAAGTATAGAAGCAGACTTAGGTTGTGTTAAGCCTTTCAGATTTAGGGGCTTAATTTTTACCAGAAAGATCATCACCTAATATGATTTGGATATTTGTCCCCTCCAAATCTCATGTTGAAATGTGGTCACCAATGTTGGAGGAAGGGCCTATTAGGAGGTATTTGAGTTATGGGGTCTGATCCCTCATGAATGGCTTGATGTCATCCTTGATGTAATGAGTGAGTTCCTGCTCTGAGTCCACTTGAGATCTGGTTGTTTAAAAGTGTGTGGCATTTCCACTTCTCTCTCTTGCTCCTGCTCTTGCCATGTGACATGCTGGCACCCCCTTTGCCTTCTGCTGTGATTGAAGACTTCCTGAGGCACTGACCAGAAACAGATGCCAGTGCCACGCTTGTACAGCCTACAGAACTGTCAGTCAATTAAATCTCTTTTCATTATATATTACCTAGCCTTAGGTGTCCTATTAGCAATGCAAATGGATGAATACATCATCTAATCCAACCTAACTAAGACACATTACATACTGATAAGACAGATGAGAAAAGCAATAAGAAATAAGTTCACAATTTTCATTTGGGGCTACCTGCTATGGTAAGGACAACAATAAAATCTGAATTTTATGACAAGGTGCCGTGTCCAGAACTGCCTTTCTACTGAGAATGCCTGCATGGGGGTGTGGAGCAGGGAGTTGGTCATCAGGTAAAACTACTCTGAAGATGAGCTTAAGGGGGACACGAAAGTATCCCCATGCATTGACAATGGCAGCACCTACAAAAGTCACCAGCCTCTAGGTCCTCCGTGTAATAAAGGGTGACTGACAATTGGAAAGGAATAGCGTCAATCATGAAGGCCCCTGCTGTTGACTTATCCTCTCTTGTTTTGTCCTATAGCTGCCTGCCTCTCCAACCCACCCACAGGTGGCCACACACTTGGGATCACGGCCCAGGATGAGGCCTGTTTAGAAGAAGGTATTATTCTTCATGAGATCATGGATCCAGACAACAATCAACAACAGATGCTAGAATACTTAGGCAAGGGATGAATGGGAAACTTGTTAGGTGGAGCAGGCTGACAGCATCTGAGCCCATTGGGCCACACTAATGTCACCAAGCAATGGGTGACCAGACATCACGCATCTCTTCCTGAGATGCAGTGTGAAATGCCCAGCACCACCCGAGAGAATTCTTGACAGAAGAAATCAGTCAGAATCTAACCAAGCCCAGAGCTCTAACTACCAAGTTCCTGGAAATACAGGAGAAAGAGGAACATAGTAAAAGGCACCAGGAGGATTCAATCAGCAAAACCCTGAATATGGGAAATTTTGAATAACTAAGATGAGCATGAGTCTGTTTGAACTATCAGATACCATAGGCTGGGTGGCTGAAACAACAGAAATTTACTTTCTTATAGTTCTGAAGGCTGGGAAGTCCAAGATCAAGGTGCCAACTGATCTGGTTTCTGATGAGGGCCCTCTTCCCAGCTTGCAGACAGCCACCTTTATGCTTTTCCTCATCTGGTGTCTCCTCTTAAAAGGACACAGATCTTATCTTATTAGAGCCCCATCCTTATGAGTTTATTTAACCTTAATTATCTCCTGTAGATCCTATTACCAAACACAGTCACATTAGGGGTTAGGGCTTCAATGTAAGGATTTGGAAGCAGGGGGTACTCAATTCAGTACATAGCATGAGTCATGCAAGTGCCTCCTCACTCAACAAAGAACACCTGCATCAAGGGGACCTGTTGTTGCTGCCACTTCCCACCCTAAACTTCAAAGATGCTCAGAATGTTTAAGTCTCAGTGGGGACCAATCCCTGTTTAAGTCTCTCTCTCAGTGGGGGCCAATGGTGGTGACTCCTGGGTGTGTTCCTATACTTCATTCATTTCAAGATGTTGACTGAACACTTGTAATGTACCAGACTCATGTCAGGAACCTGAGGTGCCCAGTGAGAAGATGTGGCAAGGAAGATACCTGTCCTCAAGGACCTTGCAGTCTAGCTTGCCAGGGAAGGTAGAAAACCTAGAGTTGACTGAGAGGAAAGAAGGCAATTGCAATTACAGGGAAAAGGACCAGTGTCTTCAGTAACATTTAAATACAGTCATGTGTTGCTTAGTGACAGGGATACAGTCTGAAAAATGTGTCCTTATGTGATTTCATCATTGTGCAAACGTCATCTAGTGCCCTCACACAAATGCAGATGTATAACCTCCTGCACACCTGTATAGGGCACTTACCATGAATGGAGCTTGCAGGACTGGAAGTTGCTTTGGGTGAGTCAGCGAGTGAATGTGAAGGCCTAGGACATCACTGTAGAGCACTATAGACTTTAAAAACACTGTCCACTTGGCCTATAAAAATTATTAAAATTTATTTTAAAATACTTTTTTCTTAATAGTAAATTAACTTGAGCTTACTGTAAATGTTTACTTTGTAAACTTGTTAATTTAACATCTTGACTTCTTCGTAATAACACTTATCTTAAAACACAAACACATTGTACAGCTGTATAAATATATTCTTTCTTTATGTCTTAGGCTATCCGCTTTTTTCTATTTCTAATTTTTTTTAATGTTTTACACTTTTTTGTCAAAAACTAAGACACAAACACACACATTAGCCTAGGCCTACACAGGGTCAGGGTCATCAATATCACTGTCTTTCCACCTCCACATCTTGTCCACTGGAAGGTCTTGAGGGGCAATAACACACATGGAGCTGTCATCTCCTATGATAGCAATGCCTTTTTCTGGAATCCTCCTGAAGGACCTGCCTGAGGCTGTTTTACATGTAATTTGTTTTGGATTAAATAGAAGGAATACACTCTCAAATAATGATAAAAGTATAGTATGGTAAATACATAAGCCAGTAACATAGTTGTTTATTATCATTATCAAGTATTATGTACCATACATAATTGTATATGTTAGACTTTTATACAACTGGCAGGGCAGTAGGTGCGTTTACACCAGCATCACCACAATTACATGAGTAGTGACTTGTGCTACCATGTTCCAGCAGCTAGACACCACTAGGTGACAGAAATTTTTCAGCTCCATTATAATCTTATGAGACCACTGTTGCATATGGGGTCTGTTGTTGATTGAAATGTTGTTATGTGGCCCGTGACTGCACAAACACAGAAAGGCTGAGGCTACATTCCTATATTTCTGTATTTTAAGATTGCTTGCGACAGATTAGTCAAAGTCTGCCAGTCTTCAATAATGCATTTCATAGAATGGAAAAGTTTATAGTCCACCAGAATGGATCAGCAAAGTTGACACTAATAAGTTTTTTTCTTTCTAGTCATTTCTAGACCAATGGGTCTCTGTCCTTATTTCTGTTGTCTGTTTTCACAATATCACTACCAACCTCCATAACTTTTTTTTTTTTTTTTTTTACATAAACTCTGCTTTCCAGGCCCAGCTTCCCAAGTCACCTTCTGATTGATCGAAGTCATTGAGACCTTTATGGAGGAGAATGAACTCCAAGGAGGACCTTCAGGGAAATGTACTCAAGTCTGAGTCACTCAGAAATGGAACAGTGATGCTAAGGGTTCCCTGGTTTCCCTCTCTCCCCTGTCCCTAACACTTCCTGCTCTTACAGGAACTGGATAGTGGGTAGACCTGGGCTGCCCAGGGCCCACTGCTGCCTGATATAACCAGTAGTCCCCGACCTTTTTAGCACCAGGGACCAGTTTCATGGAAGACAAATTTTCTACAGATGGGGGAGGAGGATGGAGCATGCAACCTAGATCCTGCACATGTGCAGTTCACAATAGGGTTTGAGCTCCTATGAGAATCTAATGTCGCTGCTGACCTGAAAGGAGGCAGAGCTCAGGTCCCCTACCAGTCCATGGCCTGGGGGTTGAGGACCCCTGCTAGAGGCCACTTAGAGCATCTGCCCAGAAAGCAGCCTTAGAGACTGTGCCAGCGTGTTCGTTTTTGATGAAACCTGTCCTGCCACAGTTACATGAGCTTAAAGGAATGTTACTGTAATTACCTGGCCCTCTACCTGGTTTCCAGGGCCAGCAACCGGAGAAGTCTTGCTGTTTGCTTTTGAGCTAATCACATGTGTTCACTTCCAGCTGCCGGATGAGCAGTGAAATCAAAATAGCTTCTGACAGTGATTATCCTTGCATGGGGGAGTCCATGCTCAGGGTGAAGGTAGACATTCTTTCTTCTTACAGGGAAGAGCAAGGTTTACTGTCATTAATAGTCAGAAAACCATCTGTGCTACCCAGTGAGGTTCTAAGGATTGGATTCTATGTCAAGGCTAAGGCAAAGTGACAGTTGTTCCCTGCTTAGGTGTTAGGAGCCTCAACCTGTCAGCTGCTGCGTGAGGCCTGGTGTGGCAATAACGCAAAGACACACTCTTAAGGAGCACTGTAAATACTATTGTAAATCTTACCTTCATATTTTACTACTAGTGTTTTAGTTCAGGCTACGATAACAAAAATATCATGGGCTGGGCGTATTTGTGGCTTAAACAACAAACATTTATTCTCACAGTTCTGGAGGCCGGAAGTCCAAGATGGAGATGCGGGCTGGTTCAGTGTCTAGTGAGAATTTGCTTCCTGGTTCATAGATGGCGCCTCCAGGCTGTGTCCTCACATGGCGGAAGGGGCGAGGGAGCTCTCTGGTCTCTTCTTATGAGGTCACAAATTCCATTCGTGAGGGATCCACTCTCCTGACCTAACCACCTCCCAAATACCCGACTACTCCATACCATCATGTTGGGTTTTAGGATTTCAACACAGAAATTGTGGGGGGACATAGAAATTGTGGGGGGACACGAACATTCAGTCCATGACAACCGGATTCTGTCAAAGGATCCCCTCAGAGTCTTCCCTCCCTGGGCTTCATGGTGGTGATGGCGGGGATGCTGAGCTGCGTGGATCTCACGCTGCAGCCACCTCCCCAGCAAGCCACTGTATCTTCTGGAGAGACAGCTGTCATTTGTATTTTTCAATAGCTGGAGGTGGAATGTGCCATTATTGGTCCAATTCTTCAGCCCTCTCTGTATTATATCTTTTCCCCATGACTTTACAGTTTTTCCCACAAAAGGTAGAACATATTTCCCACTTATTCCCCTTCCTTTTAACTTTGGCCATGGGACTAGCGTTGGCCAATAAATGCAAGTGGAAATGAAGGCGCACCTTTACAGGCCTTGCTGCTTCCACTCGCCCTCTCACTCTACGTGCCTGTGCCTGGCCACGCGGAGAGCTTCCCCCAGACAGCGCTGGCTCCTTCACCAGGGTCTCAAGAAACCCTGAGCTCAGACCCCCTAGAGAAGCCACGCCTTGCTGATGCTCAGAAGCAGATGGCGCAACCAAACCCAGCCCAGATCAGCCACGCCCCAGCCAGCCTGGAGGCTCCCCGGTTAAGGAACCCGGACTTCTGCGTGTCCAACCCCGAGGCTCCTGGCTAAGAAACCACCCACTCCTGTACGCTGCGCGATTCGTGGTTTCATGTTACACAGTAGAATCGTGACCCTTGTCACCTGATGCACAGGCATCTTCTTTAACAAATTTTGGGGGAGTTGTCAACCTGAGTTGCAGTGAAGGGATGAGCGTTTATAATTTTTTGAAGCAATTCTAGTACAGCTGCAAGGTATCGAATTTTTTTTTATACCTTTTGTTTTTTGATATAAGGTTCCTTATAGCGCTAAAGGAACAAGGGAGACTTCGCTCTGTTTTCCAGGCGTGTTGTTGTCTATTTATTCACAAACTCACGGCTCCCACCCCTCAATGGTTATTACAGAAAATATGTTCTACAACTAGATACACGTTAAAGTTTGGTAAAAGATAAATTTGTTTAAAATGAATAGATCAATACAATCAATTGATTTTAAAAGTTCCTTTTTTTTTTTTT
>NW_016813163.1:396056-399373 GCF_001698545.2 Rhinopithecus bieti
CATTTTATCCACTAAAAAAAGAATGTATTGAGAGTGTCCTCTGCCAGGGACTGTCTTAGACACTGGCACAGCAGGGGATGTCCCTGTCCTCTGTCCTCTGGAGGGACATTCTGCAAGGGCTGAGCGACTCTTCAGCCACTTGTGCCCACTTTGTCTTTATGTCTTTGGTTAAAGGAAGAGTCACAGCCTGTGTTTGTAAAGTCACCCAAGCAGGGTAAATAGAATAGAAACAGACCATAAAATGGTGACAGCCTAGCTCAAATATCAAATAGGCTCCACCAGCAGAAAATGCAATTTTATATTTTCTAAAAATCAATTTAAACTTAGAAATTATCGTTAAGGCAGAGTGTGGTGGCTCATGCCTGTAATCCAGGCACTTCAGGAGGCAGATGTGGGTGGATCACTTGAGGTCAGGAGTTCGAGACCAGCCTGGCCAACATGGTAAAACCCCATCTCTACTAAAAATACAAAAATTAGCCAGGCATGGTGATGCACGCCTGTAATCCCAGCTACTGCAGAGGCTGAGGCAGGAGAATTGCTTGAATCTGGGAGTTGGAGGTTGCAGTGAGCTGAGATTGTACCACTGCACTCCAGCCTGGGCAACACAACAAGACTCTGTCTCAAAAAAAAACAATTATCTTTAAATTTACAGAGATATTTGTACACCCATGTTGGCCCATAGATCCAGTTGGGTTACCATAGAAGTATTATTCAGCCAAAAGGCAGAAGCAACTCAAGAATACCTTGATTAATGAATGGATAAACAAACAAACGAATAAACAAACAAAATGTGGTATATATACTCAAATGTGTACATATATACATATGTGTACGTATGTGTATATGTGTGTATATATATACCATATTTTGTTCATTCATATGGATAAACAGAATTTCTTCATCTATATGTATACATATAATTATATATATTTTACATATGGTGTGTGTATATATATATGTGAGACATATTATTTGACCTTAAAAAAAAAGGACATTTTGGCACATGCTACAACATGGATGAGCCTGAAGTCATTATACTAAGTGAAGTAAACTACTCACAAAAAGGCAAATACTGTATGATTCCACTTATGAGGTACCAGAAATAGTCAAATTCATAGAGATGGAAAGTAGAATGGCGGTTGCCAGTGGCTGCAGGGAAGGGGAGAATAAGAAGTTAATTGGTTCGAAGTAGTTGTGTGTGTGGGTGTAGGGGGGTGGCGGACAAGGAAAACGAAAGCCTAGGTACAAAAGATCTGTGTGATGTCAACTGGGGCACTTGGCCTCTCTGATCCTGGGTGACATCATCTTAATTTAAGGGATTGGCCCCAAGGATAACAGGGCCAGAATTAATGGAGACTGAGTTTCAGTTTGGAAAGATGAAAAATTCTGGAGATGGATGGTGGCCATGGTTGTACAACGTGAATGATCCTAATGCCACTAAACTATATATTTAAAAATGGTGAAGATGGTATAGTCTAAGTTATGTGTATTTCACCACAATTCAAAAAATTTTTTAAATGAATTGTAAACATTTAATCCACCACACTGTAAGCCGAAAAGCTCTGTGTGACCTTGAATGGCGTACTTGGCCTCTCTGATCCTGAGTGGCATAATCTTAATTCAAGGGATCAGCCCTAAGGATAAAGCCTCTTTCTCTCTGGCAGAATGAGTTAGGTTATATGTCATCCTTCTTTGGCTGACCCATGTACAAGGTCAATGCCAGTCCAGGCTCCCACAGGCAACAGGTCTCCCTTCTTGCAGTGTGAAATCGCTTTGCAGACTTAGGACAGCAGGATTTGTTTCCTGTTGCTCTGATCCAATAGCTTTGGGCTTCACAATTAACCTGCTGTTCATTGTTTTCCCTTGACTCTAGCCTGCCTGCTCCTCTATCAGGAAAATATGATTTTTTGGAAAAGAAAGGTCCACACTAAAGCCACGCTAATTAGTACTTGTTTCACGGAGACAATAGCTCATTTAGGAATCTCTTTCTTAAAACAAAGGCAGAATAAGTATCTGCTAGATTTGGTGCCAACGGTGTCACGCCTTAAAGCATGCCTGGGGATACCTTCCTGTCAAGTAAAAAAAAAGATATGAATGTTTGTCATTGAACAGGAAGACACAATTAGTTTCCCTATGCCGTAGGCAGCAGCCTCTGTGTAGTTCTGTTAAGAAGATCTATGCTCTGCAGAAAGCCAACAGGATGGAGTGGAGGAACCACCTCGATTTCCACATGGACGGCTGAAGGATAGGTAGCTGGAAAGGTGTGTGCTGGGTCAGATCTGAGGTCTTTTGTGAGAAATGCTGAGACGATGCAAGCTCTCAAAAGGCACTGCAGAAACCGAGCATTTCAAAGGTCAAGGGAAGATTTTCAAGGGAAAACCAAAGCCTTGGATGGCTAGAGGAATTCCAGATTTGCAAGCAGCAACCTGAAAACAGGTTAAATATATATACACAAACATTTCTCTCCTAAGAGGGACTTTACATAATTGATTTTTGTTTTCGGAGGCATTTCACAGTCTATCTTGCCTTGGTATCTACCAAGCAGTGTCAAAACTTCTAGAGAATTGGTGTGTGTGTGAGAGCGCTTGCACACGCAGGTGTCTGTGTGTGTGTGTAAGTGAAGGTACTCAACTAAGTGTCACGTCAGGTGTAAGCAGGGTGGCAGCAACAGCACAGGTTTCTTCCATTGCAAATAACAGCCAGTGTCAGTTTGGTGCCTGCCACAGTTGGGGGCCCTGGGAGGCTGACACTGAGAGGGTGGTCAGCGTGCAGGATGATCGTTAGGGGCATAGGATTGACACCAGTGGAGCTTCTGGAGGGGAAGGAAGCCAAACTGCAAAGAGGGAGGAGGTGGGCTGCCATGCCAAGGCTTCAGCTGGTCACAGGGAGCTTTGAGCAGCATGGCCCTTCAGATGTGTGCTGTATGGGGAGGGAGGAAGTGCCAGCCAGGCTCTTACACACCCACATCCATCACTCCCTGCAAGGGGGTTATCACTGGGCAAGGGGACAATCTTCATACAAGGCAGCCTCCAAAGAGGGCTGATAGCTGAGGGTGGTCGTCTGGTCACTGGGAGAATAGACCTTCAATTCCTGAAAGCAAATTTGGGCTTCACATCACTATGTCTACCAAGGGAATGAATGACTGGAAAGAAGGAAGGGAGGGACAGAGGAAGGGAGAGAGGGAGGTGAGAGAGAAGGGACTGAGAGGGAGGAAATGTAGGGAGGGAGGAAGGGGGAAAGAAGGAAAAAAGGAAGGAAGGAGAAGGAAGGAAGGAAGGAAGGAAGGAGAAGGAAGGAAGGAAGGAAGGAAGGAAGGA
>NW_016813163.1:399687-415109 GCF_001698545.2 Rhinopithecus bieti
GGGAAGGAGGGAAGGAGGGAGGGAGGGAGGGAGGGGAGGGGAGGAAGAGGGAAGGAGGTGGCTGTACTGCGATGTGTTATGATGGGAGGAATCACTAGGTCATTTTAATCTTCCTGAGTCTCAACTTCTCGATTTGCAAATAAGATCATCTTTACCTATTTTACAAAGCCATTATGAGGATCAAATTTATGCAAGCCCTTAATGCATTGCACAGAACTATACAAATATGAGCTTGTACTATTACATCATGCTCCAAGAGTCAAGGAGCCCCACTAAAAACAGCGCAGCCTTGTAGTGTCTAGGTCAATGGTTGTCCAACATAAATGAGCATCACAGTCACCTGGGGAATGATTAAAATGCAGATTTCTGGGCTGTCTCCAGAGGATCTGATGCAGTGGGTTTGGGTTGGAGTCTGAGAATATGTATTTCTTTTTTTTCTTTTTGAGATGGAGTCTTGCTCTATCTCCCAGGCTGGAGTACAGTGGTGAGATCGCAGCTCACTGCAACCTCCGCCTCCCAGGTTCAAGTGATTCTCCTGCCTCAGCCTCCCGAGTAGCTGGGACTACAGGTGTGTGCCACCACGCCCTGCTAATTTTTTGTATTTTTGGTGGAGATAAAGTTTCACTGTGTTATCCAGGATGGTCTAGATCTCCTGACCTCATGATCCGCCCGCCTCGGCCTCCCAAAGTGTTGGGATTACAGGTGTGAGCTACTGCGCCTGGCTGAGAATCTGTATTTCTAACAAGTTCCAGATGTTGCTGGTGCTGCTGGTTCCTGAACCACACACACTGCGAAGCACTACTCTAGGCTACCTGAGCACCACCACGTGGTTTTTCATGACTACTGTGATGGTTATTCTTAAGTATCCACTTGACTGTGCCATAGGGGGCCGAGATACTTGGTTAACCATTGCCTGTGTGTGGTTAGATGTTGTTCGTAGGAGGATGTTTCTGGATGAGATGAACATTTGATTCAGTAGACTAAGTCAAGCAGATGGCCCTCCCCCGTGTGGGTGGATGGGCATCACCCAGTCTGTTGGAGACCTGACTAGAACACAAAGGCTGAGCGAGGGACGATTCAGGCTTTCTGGCCTGACTGTCTTCCAGATGGGACATTGTTCTTCTCCTGCCTTTGGACTTGGACCTGGAATGTAACTATATCATTGGCTGTCCTGGATCTTCATTGTGCAGATTGTGGATTTGGGGAGTTTTCAGTCTCCAGGATCTTGTGAGCCAATTCTTTATAATCTCCCTCTCTCTCCCTCTCTCTCTCTATATATATGCATATATATGCACACACATATTAGTATTAGTACACATATGTATATATATATTTATATTAGTATAACATACTTATACTAGTATTAATATATTTATATATTAGTATATATACTATTAAATATATATAACAGTATAGAATATGTTTACTATAAATATTGGTATACATACTAGTATTAGTAATATATTAGCATATTAGTATTAGTATACTTGTTAGTTATATATGTCATATATGCCAACATTTCATATATATATATGTATCTCCATCCTGTTGGTTCTGTTTCTCTGGAGACCCCTGGCCACAACCACACATTCTAATATGTCAATCCCTCTAGTTGAACAAAAAAGCAGGCTAAACAGAGCTTTCAGAAAAATATTAGCTGTCGACCAGACATGGCGGCTCATGCCTGTAATCCTAGCACTTTGGAAGCCCAAGATCGTGCCACTGCACTCCACCCTGGGTGACAGAGTGAGACCTTGTCAAAAAAAAAAAAAGAGAGAGAGAGAGGAAGGAAGGAAGGAAGGAAGGAAGGAAGGAAGGAAGGAAGGAAGGAAGGAAGGAAGGAAGGAAGGAAAGATATTAGCTGCTGCTTACATTTTAGAATGTACAGAAAGCAGGCCAGGTGTGGTGGCTCAAGCCTGTAATCCCAGCACTTTGGGAGGCTGAGGTGGGCGGATCACCTGAGGTCAGGAGTTTGAGACCAGCCCGGCTGACATGGTGAAACCCTGTCTCTACTAAAAATACAAAAATTAGCCGGGCGTCGTGGTGGATGCCTATAATCCCAGCTACTCGGGAGGCTGAGGCAGGAGAATTGTGTGAACCCAGGAGGCAGAGGTTGCAGTGAGCCGAGATCACGAGATCACACCACTGCACTCCAGCCTGGCCAACAGGAGCGAAACTTTGTCTCAAAAAAAAAAAAAAAGTATAGAAAGCAGTAAGCACCCATCATTAGAAACCACAGGGATTGTTTTAGGAGGGAGATGAAAGCCAGGATAATTCAGGGCTGAAGGAGAATTTAGAGCCATCGGGCTGAACCATACTACTATGTGATCCTGACCATTCTGATATTGTCAGTCTTCAACAAAGAAATGATCTCAGGCCAGATAAGCAGTTTGTTTCCAGGCCCACAGAACAATGTTGCAGAGAAACGCAGCCTTTGCCTCTGTCCATCCCTCTTCTCATCTCTGATCTTGCTTTCAACCCAACCTTCCTCTGTGACCTCCTCTCCTGGTCTCTCCCTCTCTTTTTTTTTCCTTGCTTTTTCTCTGCAACTAGCCTCATTTGGGTTTTTAAGCATCAAAATACCTCATAGACCCTGTGGTGCCTTGGCAGCATTGTTCTTAGACAAAAGCCCGAGTCACTGGCCCTGTGTCAGCTACAGTAAAAGGCCGCCCCACCCCCAGCAGTGCCTGTTAATCCCATAATCCAACACCGATTTCTACAAGACTATACACAATTTTCATTGGTCCAAATTTCAAGTAGGTCAGGCAGCTGATGTTCAGCTGATTAGAGGCTCCTCGAGACCCCACAGATTCAGAGGCAGCAGGGTGTCTTGTAACTTCAGAGGCGACATCTTTCTGAATCAACACAGGCTGCTGAAGAATTCCAATCTTGGTGGCGCTTGAAGCAATTTAGAGTAATGGGCCTCTGTCAGTTTGAGAGGAAGACGTCCTTTGAATCGCAACCCCCCTCTGCTGAGCCATTTTTGGATACAGTAGAGCTTTTAGTCTTTCTATAAAAAGGAAGTTTAACAAAATGTGTTTTCAAGAGAGAAAGTACAATCATTTTTTCCATGGGAAAGTAGAGTTTGTTTAGTAAAAGCTTTTTGGCTAGATCAAAATATGAATTCGCTAGTAGAATCTGACAGTCCATGTCACAAATCACTGGTTGTGATAAAGGTGGCATCGTCCCCGGAGTTCATGTGTGTGTAGTGCAGTGAGCTTTCCCCAGGAAATGAGATTAGGATTCTGGTTCTCACTGCTATCTAGAATTTCTAGATAGAGTTAGGTAAGACCCAGTGAAGGATTCCACTGCTCTAGAAGAGGGGAAGCCATAGATGGCAGCAGACTGTGTGGAGTGGTTCCCTCTGCCTGCCCAAGTATCCCCAGGTCTCCATTCCCATTGCCACCATCCTGCACTGGTCTGAGAAATAACATTTGACTGCATTAGGCCACTGCACCTGAGAGGTTGTATATTGTAGCATTTAGCATGCATGGACTACGTGGGGTGACAAGACCAAGGTGGGAATGAGGTGGGGGAATTGAGGACCAGGAGGCTGCCATGGGATCACTCGACATCCAACACCCCTGTGGGGAAGGAGCAGGCAGCTCAACAGATCTGCCTGGAGTCTCCTCAAAGGAGAAGCAAAATTTCATGAGTAGGGAGAGGGAGACTTCTTAATGTTTGTTTCCGGTTTTCTAAACCAGATGAGCTTTACAATGATATATATCCTGGTTGGAAGGAAATGTCCCTTTAGGAATATCTAAATTCTTTGGTATGTCTAATATGCTAAGAATATCCAAATTCCTTTTCCCTGGGTGCCCTTTGACTTGATCTCCTCCCACGGGGAGGATCCCGGGTCCCACTGATCCTCACCAGTCCATCACCCACAGAAACAAATGAAGTGGAATTCTCATTAACCAATCAGGCTCATGCAAGCTTCCACCCTTGGCCAGCGGCTCCCCAGCCTCCTCCCCTGAGAGAGATCTGCGTGCCACCTGCTGAGGAACTGGCCTTGGCCGTGGGAAATCACCAAATTCCTCCCCAGTTGCCCAGCAGACGCCTGCTGGATGCCCCTGTGCTGTTGTCCGGGCACCATACCTGGCTAAGAGTAGGCAGCTGAAAATATTCACAAAAAGTAAGAAAAGAAAGAAATGGAAAAAGAAAGCAAAAAGCACCAGAAAGAGGGAAGGAAAAGAGAAAGAAATAGAGGTTATGGGGAAGAGTGACAAACTGACCTGACCGATAGACGAAGAAGCTAAGAAGCTCGGACGCCAGGCGCCAGGGCAGAATTCTCTTGTCTGAACATCACCACAACGACACTCTGCTGGGATAAGTGCAGGGAGGTGCAGATTAAGAACGGCAGCCAGGACGCTGAGACTGTCTTCATTTTCTGGTGCTGGTGCTGGTGTTTTGCACAAGTGCATGATAAACATCACTTCCCCCGAAGGGACAGAGCATAGACAACCCTGGGGCTTTCCTTCTTGAGCCTAAGATGGGTCCCTCCTCTTTCGCAAGCATGACAGTCATCAGTCGTGCTTTTACCAGCCCCGACAGCTCCACGGCCAGCTCCCTTCCTCCTGCCTTCCTCACCCCTTATCCTGCCCAGAGCTCCTTTCCTCCTCTCTCCCTTCCAGGGAGGCAGTGCGGGAGTTGGGTGAGGGGAGCAGAACTCTGGATTCAACTGCTGGGTCTCCTGCTGCTGCCAGGGGAGGCCTGATCAGGCAGGTGACTACGTTACTATGGTCTGAATGTTTATGTCTTCCTAAACCCACGTGCTGAAACCTAATCCCCAAGGTGATGGTATTAGGGAGTGGGGCTTTTGGAAGGGGACTTGGTCATGCAAGTTGGCCCTCGTGAGTGCAGTCAGTGCTCTTATAAAAGGCCAAAGTGACCAGAGTTCTTCCCTCCCACCAGTGAGGACTAAAGGAGAAGATGCCGTCTATGAACCAGGAAGAGCACCCTCAGCAGACATCCCATCTGCTGGCACCTTGATCTTGAACTTCCAGCCTCCACAAACCCATTCCTCTTGTTGATAAGCCACCCAATTTTAGTATTTAGATATGGCATCCTGAATAGACTATGACAAAGGTCTTGACTAGATATTTATTATTATCGTTATTTGTCAACACTCCACTCACAATTCACCTCCTTTCATTGGTTTCTTTACATAATCCTAGACTTTGGTTAGCGCTATATTTTAAATGAGCAGACCAAAGGAATGGAAAGGTAAATATTCCCTGCCTTCCTCTGCTCCTGCCTGCCTGTGGGAGCGGAGTATGGCTTTGCCTGGGGCCGGGGAAGAAGATTTCCTCTGAGACTTTCTAGAGTAAGGGGTGCGAAGCTGAAGGAAGAGAGAAATAAGGAAAAGGAGGGATGTCTTTGCTTTGTGCTGCCCCAGAAGCAGACCCAGATACAAAAATGGGAGTGCAAGTTCACTATGACGGTGGAGACAATCATGATGGGGGTGGGAAGGGAGGGAAGGAGGGAAAACTGCCAGGAAGGAGGTGAAGCCGGTTACTGAGCTGGACACTAGGAGCTTAGTCCCTCTGGGAGCTCAGGAAGCCAGGGTGGAACACACACCTCTGGGTCCCCCTGCCCTGGGGTGAGGACGCTGGGGTATTTCCTAAATGACTCCACCATTCGGCATGGGTTGGGGGCTGTCCCACCCCATGCCTCTGTGTAGGCTGCAAGGAGAAACCCACTTTCTCAGGTAAAAGAATGCAGGTGTTGCCCTGGGGTGCTTTGAGGTGGTAAGGGATGTGGAGGGTAGGAAAGCAACACTGTCTGCTACAGATTTTAAGAAAGGAAAGCTATGATCTTCAGTCCTCCTCACGGCATGTGGGACACTCAAGCAAAGAGCATCAGTTCTTTGGAAGTTGCCTCCTGATTGCCACAGTTTGTCCTTTTCAATGAGCTGCTCCCAAAGCCTGGACCGCAGATCCTCACCACCTGGAGTCTGCAATGTCCTTCTGCCCAGCTAAGCACCACCATCTCCTGAGCCTGGCTCCACAGCTGGACTGCAAGCTCCTCAAGCATGGAGCTGCTGTGTGATTGCTTTTGTGTTTCTGAATCCTGTCTGAGATATCTTATTTACACGTCCAGAGGAGCGGAGAGAAGAGGAGAGCATTGAAAAATATCCCTTTCATCAAGGAAGGGGTTTTCAGAGACCCCACTTGTGAGAAGCTTTGCATAGCGGCTGATCACTCTTCTGCTGCATTTCATAAATCTCTTATTGTCCACTGCTAGAGATGCAAATCACAGAACATTTGTTTGGGGCTACTGGCCTGATAGCCTGTAACTGCCTAAGCAAAGCGGTCTCTGAAACACCCATGAGGCCTGGGGATGAAACAATGTTTCCTAAGTGATCTTGGCCCAAGCATCTCCTGGAGAGCACCCCTAGAGTTTGTTTCTCCCTGTCATTGAGTGTTCATTGCACTCTAAGACTAAGGTTCAGCTTAGACTTGGAGGTGGGGACTTTGTTTTTGCCCTATTTCATCCTGGAGCCATTTGCTCATCTTTAGGAGAATGATCTGTGGTCTCTGTGCTGCGCTGAGGCCCGGCTTGATCAGAGAGAAAGAGCCTTAGTAGATGGGAAGGATGAAAAGGAGCGGCTTGCTTCAGGGAGCTGCACTAACCTGGCAGGGTTCTTAGGGACCATTGAGTTTTGCTCCACTTCCTGAACTCCAAATGGCCCCCCAGGGCCCTGGAAGAGTGATTTCAGCTCCAGGGAGCAATGTGCTCTCCTCATCCAAAGGATCAGACCAGTGTCTTTGTAATCCTGGCTGCCTCGGGAAGGTGCTGGCTGCCTCAGCACCTGCTACATAAATGTCCATAAATATTGATATTGTTTTAAATTGCCTATTAAAGAGATATGGCCAACTCCATGAAACCATTTTAAATAAATGTAGATTGCCTGACTCCCTGGCTCTTTTTTCATCCTGTGATCCTCTGGAGCTTTTTCTTGTAAAACAAGTTCCCTTCCACCCACAGCACAGGAGGCCCCCCGAGAGTGGCATGGGCTCTCTGCTCAGCTCCCTCTCTGCAGAGAGGTCCCAGCCTAGTTCTTCCAAATACTTATCTTCTGATGTAAGTGGCAAGAAGGATGGGGTCTGGAGGAAAGAGAAATGGAGCAGCAGAGGAAGGGCAAAGATGAGCAAGGAAAAGGAAGATCTGGGATTGAAAAAAAAGAAAAAGAAAGATGAAGAGATAACAGGAAGAGGGATGACATTAAACTTCCCCAAAGGACAGAGATGTCATAGCCCAGTGCCTCTCCTCACTGCCTGGGCTAGCCAAAGCATTTCCTTTCTTTCATAAAGATTTCCCTAAGCTTCCAGCTACAAATCAAGCTTCTGTTCTGCTTCCTACTTCCTCCATCCTTCCCTAATGCACTGATCGCTTTCTAATATTACAGTTGTTGTGGACAGACTTTGAGGGCAGGGAGTTGTCATTTATATATCTGCAAACCTTTCACAGCACAGAGTATAACTTTCAAAAAGTCAAAAATGTGATGTCATCTCAATTGCTGCAGTTTAAATGTGTCCCCTCCAAAATCCAGGTGTTGCCAATGTGATCGTATTAAAAGGTGAGGTCTTTAAGAGATGATTAGACCATGGCAGCTTTTTCCCCATAAGTGGGATTAAGGCCCTTATAAAAGGGGCTCCAGCTGTGTTTGGCTGGCTTGCTCTCCTGCTCTTCTGCCACATAAGCACATGGCATTTGTTCTCTCTTGCCTGTCCACTTCTGCCATGTGAGAACAGAGCAAGAAGGCCCACACCAGATGCCAATGCTTTAATCTTGGACTTCCTAGATCCTGGGGTAGAAATAAAATTCTGTTCTTTATAAAGTACCCACCTTGTCTGTGATATTCTGTTACAGCAGCACAAATAGACTAAAACACCAATCTAGAATACCTGTGTCAAAGAGAGATTTCATTACGAACAAGGGAACACATATAATAGTAATGCCTGTTCAGAAAACATTTTTAAGAATTGGATATTTCTAGAAGTTTTTTGGGAACAGAGTGTTAGAATATGATTGCTAGGTTATATAGAACATTGGTTAAGTTCTACGGAGCAATGAAACCACAGTTTCTCTAATGGACAGAAATCTACAGGTAACATCACAGAGACTGGGCTCTAATCAGTAAGCAACAAGGTCAAACACAGATTTGTTCTCCCAGAGATCTGAAAATCCTGGAAGGCCATGGCATGATAATGGAAGGACATGCTGTCAGTCACTTCTTATTTCCAAGTTTGGGATGGTGTTTCTAAATATAGGTGTTCAATAAATGTTTAGCGAATGACTACATGAATAAGACAAGAATCTAAAATCATGTCTTGTAAGTAAACAGATCTTTTCTATTTCTAATTCCCATAATCTATTCAGTGTAGTTCTTGGGCGCTTTGTTTAATAGTGGAAATTTGAAGGAAGTAGGCCCATTGACATGAGAATGGCTTTTCATATTGTACAATTAAACATGACATATTTTAATAAAGTCCTGGGTCACGTGTGGCATGCAAATACAGCATTCAATGCTGTTGCCCAAGTCACGTGAATATGGTGTTATTAAAAGTCAGAGTGTATTTTTTTTTTTCCAGAGTGTATTTAATGTAATTGCATGCAGTCCCCTGGCTTTCCTCCCCACTACATCTCCTGTTTTAATAAAAATAAAACTTTCTATGTAACCAAAATATTAAATGGGGGTTGTAATATTAGCTCTTATTCAACTCTAAATTGACTGTGGATCATTTTACATGGTTAATGGCTTACAAAAAGCAATGTATTAAAATCCAGGTCTCACATAAATAGTAAGGTCCAATTTAACGGCAAGAAGTTAGGAGAGTTTTAAAATGACCATTTAAGAAACATTTTGCTAAATCTTTGTTTTTCTCCTCCACCTCCAATTCAGTGCTAAGAGCCCAGAGCTTAGCTCAACTAAGCAAAGAATGAAAATATTCAAAAGTCGCCCTCATGCATCCATTCAGAGACCTATTCATCTGCCTCTTGGTTGACAATGTGTGCTGGTGAGGGTGGCATGGCTACGTGTCCGGCTGCCCTGCACTATATCTGGAATCTAGCCTGGTCTCTGGCATTCCATGGGGTGGGGTCACTGAACCAGCCCGCTGGGACCTGTGGCCATGGGATCTCTCTCCAGCTCTCTTTTCCCAGGTGTGGATCTTCAGTTCCCCAGGATCACTGTCATGCTGCAAGGCTCGGTCAGCCCTGGAACACAAATTAATTCTTTCTTCTTAATCTTTCAGGGACACAGACATCTTTGAGGATCTGTAGAAAGTTAAGCCTGGGTTCCTTCCTTCAACTGCAAGCATGCATGTATATGCCTCTCCTTTTCAATATAATCTAGAGGGTTGAGGTAATGAAACCCTGTGAGGGACATTTGGAACCTATAAGAGCCCCACAAGAGTGACAGATGTTCCTTTCAAGTGTTTGCAAACAGACAAGCCTTCTTGGAAATGGGGGTAATGACAAGATCAGTTACCCTGCTGGCATGTGAGGCTATCTCTAGGAGCCACCTCTTCTCCCAGGGGATGGTGCAAGCCCCTGAGAACCTTTCTTCCCAGGGGAGTGTTGCAACAGCTTATGTGCCAGGTCCCCCCTTCTGTGGGTCTGGTCCACCAGCTCTCCATCCCATCTCTGATCCTGTGTGCAGTGGATTCCACTAGTCATGACACATGTGTGTGCATGTGTGCTTCCCTCCTGAAGGTTGCCCTTTTTTTTTGCCCACTTAGATTCACACAGTGGTTTCATCCAGTCCTTTGTGTATGAATGGAGACTCAAGCCAGTACAAAGCAAGCAGAGACCCAGAACTAAGGGATCACCAGCTTAGCAGAAGTCCAGGGCTGTTTGGGATGTGAACAGGGAGATAAGTTTGGAGAGGTAGATTGAGGCACTTAGGTAGAGGGGCTCAAATGCAAAGTCAAGGACTGTGGCTTGTGCTAATGGAGGTAAGATAAGACATCACTTGTAAAGTAAATCACCAATTTTACATCTGTTTTGCATATTCTGATTTTTGTAGATTAGCCTCTGTGCCAGACTTTCTCCCCTTCTCTCAAAATAGTAACACTCATATTGCTGCTCAACCCACAGACATGCCCAGCCTCCCTTGCAGCTATGCATGGCCATGGATGAATGTTCTATCTTAGAAGATGCATGAGCAATGCCTGTGATCCCCTTACAGTGAAGCCCTCATGCCATTCTCTCTGAAGAGCTCAGCCAAAGCAGCTAAAGCTCCAGCTCTGTTCTGGACCATGAGGATGGGGACAAGGTTGAGTGTGACAGGGTAGGTCCATGGCAAATTCATAGAGCCACCAACACAGCCCTGGGATGGCTACCTCATCCCCTGCTTGATTTCTTCTATTTGTAAGAGAAATCAATATCTATCTTGCTGAGACCACAGTTGCTCAGGGTTCTTGATCATGTATGGAAATCCTATAAATATAGCTTCTCTGCCTCTCATTTATTTGTATTTTTTCTGTCTTTCCTCCTCCTCCTCCTCCTCCTTCTCCTTCTTCTTTCTTTTTCTTCTTCTTCTTTTTTAAGGATACAAGGTCTTTCCCCGTTGCCCAGGTTGGAGTGCAGTGGCATAATCATAGCTCACTGCAACCTCAAACTCTTGGGCTCAAGCGACCCTCCTGCCTCAGCCTCCTGACTAGTCCTATTTTGTTTAAACTCCTCTTCTAAAACAATTCATTAGGTTTTAGATTTCTAAACTATATCTTTAAACATCTTCAGCTTCTTTTATTCACTTTCAGTTTTTCTCACACTGTACATTGAACATTCTCAATAAAGATAAATTAAAGGAATGAATAAGCACTTGTCGTTTGGAGGTTGTGGCTGTATTTTCCCTTGTTTAGGAACATGGAGTCTACAAACACAGGAGAGTTGGAAGGGAGAGTTGGAAGACACCACCCCAGAGTTCATTTACTTCACTTTCCACCTAATAAAAGAAAAAAAAATCTCCATTTACAAACATTTCCCGTCACATTACAGCTCTACCCTTTCTTCCTTGTTTTCACTCCCAGCCCCAATAAATACGTCTTTCACAACACTTGGAAAACTTTGCACCAAACAACTTAAGCCACATCCTTCCTCCTTTCAGATCCACCCAAAGAGGTATTGGCTTCCAGAAAATTTTCCTTTGGCTATAAAACAGAGAAAGGCTAGCATTCCGTACTCATCCCATATCCGCTATTTAGAGGTTTGTGGGAATCAATGTTCCTGCTACCACCACTCCCAGCAAGAGGGCATGTTCAGAATGTGAATGGTGGCTCTGCGGCCTCAGCAGCTCAGAGCTTCTCCCTCTAGGGTCCAGGGTATGTCCCGTGCCCTTGAGCTGCTCCTCTGACTACGGGTGGGAACATAGGGGACCAGCAGTGAGAGCTGCCAGCCTCCTGGAGGGGTTAAGAACCCCACACATGTCCCCAGGCAAGATGGGGAGTGCCAACTTCAGCATCCTGCCTCACCCAATTCATTCCTCCACAGCCTCAGTTGTGGTTCCACATCCACCATCCACTGAAACCCATGTCAAGTTCACCATCAACCCAACGCTATAACTTGAGAACATTGTTCCATTCTCCTCTGACTCCCGGCTTCATGCAGGGCCCCCAACCCTCGCTCTTTTGGGAGCCCTCCCCCTGGGCTCCTGAGACAGCACGCATCACGTCTTTCTCCTGCATCACTTGCTATTCCTTAGTCTCCTGTGCTGGCCTCTCCTTGGCATGGCTTTAAAGGTTGGAGACCCTCGTGGCTGGAGTCAGGCCTTGTTCCTCTAAGGGAGCTTACCCAATATCCCAGGCTTTAAAGTCATCTGTGTGGAGAAGTCCCAAATTTCTGTTTCCACTCCCTCCACTGAGCTCCCAGCTCAAATTCCTACCTCCTGCCTGAGTCCACCTTTGTCCCCTGCCACCACCCAAACCTATTGCTCTTTTCCATTTGAGGCAGCAACTCTCATCCTCCCAGGTGTCTCCATGGTCTGGGAGCCCTCTTTTCTTTCTCCTTTCCTCATCTCCTGTCTCTCCTACCTCAGAACCTGTCTCCAATCTATGTCCCTCCATCTCCTTGACCTCCATCCTCCTTAGACTAAGTCACCGCCCCTCCTCCCAGGATAATCGCAATCACCTCATTCATGCCCCTCCATTTGCTCTTCTGCTGTCTCTTCTCCATACAGTATCCAACTCAAGGGGCCTAAAATGCCAGTCATGTTACATCACACCAGCTGAGAGCCAGCATAGCCTTCCTTCCTGCTCAGTGCCAGACTCCCAAACGCCTCACGATGTCCTCCAGAGGCCGTGCCCCAGGGTGCGGATTCTGCCTGATCCTCTAGCCCCACCATCTCCCATCCTCTCCACCGCCCTCCAGCCACACTTGGTGTCCTCCTTGCTGTCTCCCACAATGCCAAGCTCTCTCCTATTCCCCGAGGTTGCCACTGCATTTCCTCTGCACCTCAGTCCCCATTCTTCATTGGACTAGTTTGTCCCTAATCCCAGGGCCTCAGATCACAATGACTTCTCAGAGACACCTCTCTGACCCACTGTGTCAAGTGGGTGGAACTCCACCATTCTCTTCGTCTCACAACCTTATTTACTTCCTTCACAACCACTCATCACATTCGAGTAAAGTATGTTCACGTGTCTGCCTATTTGCTGCCTTCCACCCTGCAGCGTGTAAGCTCCAGGAGGCAGGGCCTCGTGTACCTCCTCCTGGTGCCTCTCCTGCATCCCCAGTGCCTAGTGGGTGCACATCCATGTTTGCTGAATGAATGAAAGCCCAGGGGAATATTACCTTTTTTTTTTTTTTTTTTTTTTTTTTTTTTTGAGACAGGTCTCACTTAGTCTCCCAGGCTGGAGTGCAGTGGCTCACTGCAGCCTCGACCTGCTGGGCTCGAGCAATCCTCCCACCTCAGCCTCCCAAGTAGCTGGGATTACAGGTGCATGCCACCATGCCAAGCTAATTATTATTATTATTTGTAGAGACAAGTTCTCATTATGTTGCCCAGAGTAGTCTCGAACTTCTGAGCTCAAGCGACCCTCCTTCCTTGGCCTCCCAAAGTGCTAGGATTACAGGCGTGAGCCACCACACCTGGATGGAATATTATTTCTAAAAGGAGTTTATGAATAGCTCACTATGTACCAACCTTTACACTAGTCCCTTCCAATATACAGTATCTCCTTGAATCACCCAAAGTAGGGTTACTTATCCCCATTCTAGAGCTGTGGAAACTGAGGCTTGGAGGTCACTGACTTGCCTCTGCTCACCTACCTGGTCTCGGGGCAGAACTGAACTGAGTGCCAGGTTTGTTTGGTTCTGCTACACTGACTGTCAGCAGTGAGAATAGAGCATTTTAACAGAAACACTGGGACTATTTTAGTCTTCCTCATTGTTGAAAAACAGCAGGTGATCTAAGACAAAGCCCTCACCTGGAGAGACTCTTCCATGACCTCTTCCCCAGAGCTACTTTCAGGTGGTTGCAACTGGTTACAAAATCCAGGGGCAGTCCTCCCTCTCAGAACAAGTCTTTTCCTTAGCAGTGTGTTATCCCTCTCCAGTGAGCAAAAGCTAACGGAGGACAGGCAGACCTGGGTCCTCTGCGTTTGGAGGAGACTTGAGAGCCAGCACCACCACCTTCCTTTCATTCTGAGCACAGTTGACCAAAGCCTGCCAGGTGGGGAGGGGAAACCCATGGACCAGAGCTCTCCCTCCTTCGTGGTCAGTCCTGGCCAGTTAGATTTGCGTGTGTGAGGCCTGAAATAATAAAAATGGAAGGCAAGTGATCCCTGATCCTGGAAACTGAACAAATGGGCGGATTCTGTGAGAGCTGCAAAGGCAGGTACAACCTACTGGAAACCAAGAGGCTTTTGAAAGCTTAGGGTAAGTACAGCTCAAAGGATTTCCAAAACAGAACACACCAGTGTTCATCCAGATCTAGTGACAAACTGTTACAAGTGCTTCCAGAGTCCTGCCTGGGCCCTTCAGTCACCACGACCCCCGGTTCCTTATGTTCACCACTCCCCTGACCTCTGACCCCAGAAAGTTGGTTTGCCTGTTTCTGCTCTTATGTAAATGTAGCCATGCAGTGTGGATCCTTTTGTGCCAAGCTTCTTACATCCAGCGTGATGTTTCTGAAAGCATTTGCTCATATTGTGAGTTGTCTATCACATTTCACTGTGGGCAGACACCACAATTTGTCTGTTAGCTGTCTGGTTTTAATATACTTCTGTTTAGTGTCACTTTCTAGGCTGGATGGAAACCAAATATGGTTGCATGCAGCCACGTCTTTAAATATGGGGCCACTCCATAAATTTCATTTCATGCAACTACTATCTAGGAAACATTCTTTCTCCTTCTTTATCACTCTCTTTTATGTAGATATATTTGTAGAACTATTCAGGCTGTGATCAGCCTTCACCGTGCATGGTTCTGGAAAAGGTACTGGACCAAGCCTTAGAAAGAGGAGTTTCTGCAACTGAATGTTATCATGGATGAATCCATTCCAATGGCATGGAATTAGTAATACCTGCCTTGCCTCCTCCCAGGGCTACTCTGAGGATCAAGTGAGATAGAGTAGATATTATAAAAGACAATATGATACAGCTTCATAAAAAAGAGACAAACATGTATTCTATTTGGGAAAAAAAAGACTACAGTACACCATTAGCAGTAGTAATGTTATAAAGTAATTTTCTTATTTTGCATTTTAAAATCCATATATTCAACATGGAAAATGCTTTACTTTAAAATAAGAAATATGCTGTCAAGGTCAAATAATATATCTAGAAGAGCACTGAGATCTATAAATTACAAAATAAATGAAAGCTGTTATATATTGCTTGATTGGCTCATAAGGAAGACTGGCTGGTTTCTTAAAAATAGAACTTTACTTTTTTGAAATCTATTTGGCAAAGCTAGAACAGAAACAGCTCCTGCTGAAAGACTAAAAGAAAAATAAAGTGCTTCGGAGTTCAGGCTGCCAAGAGATAAATGGGGTCTACAATTCCTCACATTACCTTTCTTAACAAGGAGGTGGTTGTTGAACATGAGGGTTGGTTACCTGTCTGAGGAGTGCCTGTGGGCTGTGCTTTTTCATCCTCTAGGTAGTTCTCGGTAGATACCTGCTCTTAGGCATTATGATGATATGGGAACAAAATAAGGCCTCCCAAGAAAAGCACCGTCGACAAGAGTCATGCCTTGAACTGAAGGTGAGTACACCTAACAATGGGTGGAAAACTCTTCCCATCTCAGTAGATAATTCAGAACAAAAGAATAATCTCACTCTCTAGGGCTTGACAAGCCCAGTTTCCATTGTCCTTTACTTGGAAAATCCAAGTGAAGTCTGTAAAAAGAGGGGATTTTATTGAACTGTGTGTGTGTGTGTGTGTGTGTGTGTGTGTGTGTGTGTGTGTGTGTGT